>NC_055988.1:84303312-84603312 GCF_018446385.1 Zingiber officinale
TGAAAATAGTTTTATTAATGAATATGTTCGTAAACATTGTTCATGAATGTCGTTCATGAACGTTAACGAGTTGAACACATATGTGTTCAAGCTTATTTGTTTAATTAATCTTATGTATATTGAACGAACATAAACAAACTCTTACCAAGCCGAACACTAAACTTGTTCATGAACACTTGGTTCATTTATAGCCCTATCCTTCGACACACAATGAGCTCAAGCACTTGGCCTTTCCAGTTGCACTTTCAAAATTATCTTTAACAATAAGTCTGAATTTGATTCTTATAATTTTAAATTCAATATTTTCTTAAAATAGAGCAGCAATTTGGCTGAGAGTGTTCTCACCAGACTGATTGTGTCCAACTGTCTCAAAATATAACAGCAGCTTGGCCACAACTTGCTCTGAGACTACTCAATTACTTAACTATATAACACTAAGAGGTGTTACATTGCGCGATGCCCCATGCGCTACACGTCCATGACTCATTGAAAAAATAGACATCTGAATCAATTCCAAAACCCTAACTCATTTCTGAGTACCCCAACTCATTTCTGAGCACCCCGACTCACTCAGTCGCACACGACAATCACGGATGACTAATCAGTCAGCCTATCAAAATCCTATAAACATTCCTGTTAGATTTATTTTATCACAATACGGAAGAGTGACATCTATAACTTCTTGAAAAATAAATAGGGTTGAGTTGTCAAAACTTACCTCAGCAAATAAATATCGAAGATCTGGGAACCATGAAAAACTCCTCGAATAAAACTCGCAGTCAAGATGATAATTATGAATGAACTATCACCATAGATCCACGACGTCTCAATCCAGAGTCCAGCGATTCAAAAAGAAAATGTCAGAAGCCTCTCACATATTTGTTTATGCAATATTCTCTTTATATAATGCACACTTGCCTTACTCATTCCTCACATTCCTTTTTACATGGGGACCATGGAGACATAGGAATCATGGATAAATAAGATCATGGTAATAACCACCCATGATCTCACAAGTGATATTAGCAAAATACCCTTAAGTGGGCATAATATCCAATATCTCCCACTTGCACACGAGGACATTTTGTAACTGTTACAAAATCATTGCTCATATGATCTACTAAATCATCCTACTGGACTTTCATACAGGATTAGACGTCTGCGACAAGCTAGTACACCTAGAGCTATAAATAAGCCGAGTCGAGCCGAGCTTTGGGGTGTTCAAGCTTGTTTGATAAAGTAACCGAGCCGAGCTTAAAATGAATCAAGCTTTTGAAATGAGTGTTTAAGCTTGGCTTCGTTTATCTTTTATGAGCTTGAGCTTGTTTTGAGTTTGGTTCGTTTAGATGTTATTGAGCTCTAAATTCAAGCTTATTTGATTGTTTGAAACTTTTAGTTGCTTGATTGGTTATTGAGCTTGATAATTTAAATTTATTTATTTATTTATTTAGCATATTGAAAAGAGTTTTATTAATGAATATGGTTTGTGAACATTGTTCATGAACATTGTTTACGAGCGTTAACAAGCTGAACACATATGTATTCAAGCTTGTTTGTTTAACTTAACGAGATGTTCAAGCTTGTTTGTTTAATTAATCTTGTGTATATTGAATAAACATAAACAAGCTCTTACCAAGTTGAACACCAAGCTTGTTCATAAACGCTTGATTCATTTACAACCATAAGTACACCTACAAGCAAAGACCTCTCGATACACCTGTTAGGATGATCGTGAGGTCACCGATAGTACTAAAAGAACTCATTGTACCCCAAATCCAACGTATTTACATCCATCGAGTCACCTTCCTCATCGAAAGTGACCCCCTATAATTTTCTCGATTGTGTATTCACTATTATGCTCAAATCCCAACTTGGATTAACATAATAGACCGGTCAGTGAATACTGCTCAATGATGTAATGTCGATTCTCAAATATGAATCTATCAATATCAATTTAATTGCTTTCTTAGACCTGCCCCACCTCAATTTATATTCTGAGTCATAGGTAACTTCAAGAATCAACCAAAAGTAATAAGGGCACAAGAGATACCACCCAAAGGATCTCGAATCTCATACACTGGAACATGGGGATTAATAATTTAATTACTTCAAATAAAGTGATTCCTACTATCCTTAGTCAGTTTATCACATGTGGTATAAAACACGTGCCATAATGTAATTCCCCCATCTCTCAATTGGGCATATGTGAGATTTATCTAACACTGTGCAAGTGTGGGACTTAGTCTATATGTAAAACTTTACTCAGAGATTTCAAGGAGAGTACCTCAGAAACGATATCACTAATCGCAAGTGGTATCTAAGATCTCATACCTAGCTACTTACATGCAACATGAATGTGAGTATATCCATATCGGTTATTTCGCAAATGACCTCATCCTGAACATGTATCAGGGCTACTCTCAAAACCACTTACAGCTAGAAACTATCTCATCCCTGCTCACTCAGAGCTAGGGGTAGTCACTCGTGTGAGAGAGATGACCTAGCTTACCTCACATACCTTTTCACCGCATTATAAAATATATGATAAGAAAATGCATTGATTGAAATATAATAACTCGTGTGTGATTGAATAATATATAATAATCATATATCAAAATAATAAGTATCAACATCATCAATCTGAGAAATGTCAATACATACGTGAACCCAATGACTCTCTATATCCTAACAACGAGTCTCTAGCAATAGGTTTGGTAAAGGAATCAACTACCATGTTGTGTGTAAAAATGTACTTGATGGTCACTTCACTCTTCTTGATGACGTCTCTCATAAAGTTATATCTGATGTCTATGTATTTGGTCCTACTATGACTTAGAGTCTCGAGTGTATGCGATAGTGACTTGATTATCACAATAGATAAATCACTGGCCTCCCACTATCTACCACAATCCCTAAGTCATCCAATGACCTTTGGAGCGAAACACTCTCCTGAACTACAACTGAGCAAGCCATGAACTCAGCCTCCATCGTAGATAAGGCTACACAGGTTTGCTTCCTATTGCTCCATGAAATAGTACCACCATTGAGAAAGAGGGCAAAACCTGATGTCATTTGTGCTTATCTAACTCGCCACCTCAATCGGTGTTTGAATATCCCATAAGGTGCAAATCATCTCCCTCATAACACAAGATGAGGCTCACAGTTCCCTTAAGATATCTAAAAATTCTTTTCACTGCTCTCCAATGACCCTTTTTAGGATTTGATTGATATCTACTCAAGTCTGACTGCATAATATATGTCTAGTCATGCACACAATATTGTGTACATTAGACTTCCTATTGCACTGGAATAAGGGACTTTGCTTATTTTCCTTGCTTCTTCCCGAGTTTTAGGGCATATATCAAGACTCAGACCATCACCCTTGGCTATAGGAGTATCTATGGGTTTGCTATCGTTCATCCCAAAATGCTCAAGAATTTTTTTAATATAGGTCTCTTGTTAAAGAGCCAACATTTTTCTTGAATGATCCCTCTAGATCCTTACTCTAAGGATGAACTATATTTCACCCATGTCTTTCATATTGAAGTTGGATGAGAACCATGTTTTAATGGTCATAAAATACTCAATGTTGTTCTCAACCAATATTATATCATCCACATACAACAACAAGATCACAAAGGAATCATCAGAACGTATCAGATAGACACAATGATCCTCCTCGATCATTGCAAAATAATAAGATATATCTCCTTGTGAAATCTCAAGTACCACCGTTTGGATGATTGTTTTAGACCGTGTATTGACTTCCGTAGTCGGCAGACCTTATCTTCTTGATATACTAGAATGAACCCAGAAGCCTGCTTCATGTAGATCTCCTCATACAAACTTTCGTTAAGGAAGGTAGTTCTTACTTCCATATGATGTAACTCCAAATCCATGTTCGTAACAATCACCAAGAGTAGACGGATCGATGTAAATTTGACTATAGGAGAAAAAGTCTCCTCGTAGTCAACACTCTTGGTTTGCGTGCAACCCTTGGATACCAGATGGACCTTGTATCTCTCCATCGATTCGTCAACCTTTCTTTTAATTTTGAAAACCTACTTATTTCCAATGACCTTTCTATCCGTAGGTAAGTCAACTAGGTCCCAGACCCTGTTAACTCTCATAGAATCCATCCCCTCTTGCATGACTTTATACCATTAGCCCTTTGCTGTTCCATCGAGAGCCTCCTAAAATATGTTGGGATCCTCATCATCCTTGAGAGTTACAATGAGGATCTCATCCTCCTCAATCAGTAAATAACAACGAGGTATATTGTTGGTGCAATATTCCCTAGGTCAAGGTTGACCTGGTTGACTGAGCTTGAATTGGTTCAAGCTCGAGTCTTGATGTTTGGGTTTCGATGTTTGACAATACATGTAGACAACACATGGAGATTGCAGGTGCGATTGTACATGTGGGAAGATTGTGAAGGAGAGTCAAGTAGGTCAAGGTTGACTGGATACTTGACTAGAAAATCCTGGTGAGTGAAGTCAGGTGAAAGTCCTGGTGAGTAAAGCCAGGCATAGGAGAAGTCCTAGTGAGTGAAGCTAGGCAGTATGGGAAATCCTGGTGAGTGAAGTCAGGTGAAAGACTTAGTGAGTGAAGCTAGGCAGAAAGGAAAATCCTGGTGAGTGAAGCCAGACAAATGAGAAGTCCTAGTGAGTGAAGCTAGGTAGAAGGAAAATCCTAGTGAGTGAAGCTTGGTGAAAATCCTAGTGAGTGAAGCTAGGTGAAAATCCTAGTGAGTGAAGCTAGGTGAAAATCCTAGTGAGTGAAGCTAGGTGAAAGTCCTGGTAAGTGAAGCCAGAAACAGGAAATCCAGATGGATCAAGTTTGATCAGACATCTGGTGTTAGGAAGTCTAAGTAGGTTAAAGGGATTGACCGGATACTTGGCACGGGAAATCCAGGTGCATCAAGGTTGATCGGACACCTGGTGGAGATAAGTCCAAGTGGGTCAAGGATGACCGGACACTTGGCACGAGGAGAAAAGTCCAAGTGGGTCAAAGGGATTGACCAGACACTTGGTGAGGGAGTTCTAGCAGGTCAAGGGTAACCAGATGCTAGGCATGATGTACCAACAGGTCATGGTTAACCGGATGTTGGTCTAGGGGACTTTGGACTTATTTTTGGGCAAAAACAAGAGCTGGATCGATCAGCCGATTGATTGGCTCATGCCCAATCGATCGGCTGATCGATTGGGCGAGTCCCTGCGACAAGTCTTCTCCCAATCGATCAGTGAATCGATTGGGGAGAATCGTCGATCGCACAGAAAGCCTCCCAATCGATCGGTCGATCGATTGGGAGCTGCGATTTTGCGCGATAAGCTCTGGATCGATCGATCGATCGATCCAGGCTATTCCCGAGAGCACAGAGGTGCTCTGGATCGATCGGCCGATCGATCCAAAACCTCCCCAATCGATTGGGAGGAATCCGATCGATTGGGATTTGACCGTTGGCGTCAATTAAAACCGTTGTCGAGCTCTTTCTCTACTAACGCTTGCACTGTTCAGCTCTGATCCTCACAGCGATTCCAGAGCTTCTCCATAGAGTTCTCACCGCCAGATCTTGAAGGTTCTTGGAGGCATTTCCAAGTCAAGAGACGGATCTACAACAAGAAGAAGAAGCTAGGGTTAGGGTTTCATTGTCCAAATCTTGTAAGCTTTCCCTTGTATTTGCTTCTCTTTGTTTCTTATTGTATTGAGAGTATTGTAGTGCTTCTCCGCCTTCGGTAGTTACCAAAA
The DNA here is from genome assembly GCF_018446385.1 of Zingiber officinale. NCBI lineage: Eukaryota > Viridiplantae > Streptophyta > Magnoliopsida > Zingiberales > Zingiberaceae > Zingiber > Zingiber officinale. The sequence goes on from NC_055988.1 coordinate 84,309,061, forward strand.
AGGAGTGTTTATATAGTGGAGGGTGCGTAAGTGTGTGGATCCTTGGATTAGTCACCTCTTCTTGAGGTGGATACCAAGTAAATCCCTAGTGTTAGCGTTGAGTATTGTTTCTTTGTATTTTTCGCTGCATTTCATCACAAGAAACAAGCAACGACGAGCACGAGATCGCGCCCAGCTATTCACCCCCCTCTAGCTACATTTCGGTCCCAACATATATGTCCTCGACTACCCCTACGAGAAGGGAGAGCCTCCTCACCTCTAGATGGGCGACTCCCACTAGGACTAAGATCTGTACAAGTTCTTGGGTCCCTCCGCTAGGCTCATCCATCTCATAGAAAGTGCAATCCTGATCAATTTCATCTCTCGCATGGAAATTATTTTCCAGGAAGGTAGCATCACGAGACTCAATCTTAGTTACTATGTCATCTGTATGTTCACCTAAGAACACGTGTCCCTTGGACTGTTCCTATTAGATTTTAAACGATGTCCTAAGATAATTGCCTTACATGTTTTACTAAATATATATTCACTATTTGAGTGCATATTATATGTTTGATTGTCTTAAACTTATTTACTAAATGCCCGCGATACAATTTATAGCATGAGAAAAATTGTGATCGGATCATAACTAATGATTATCTCTATATGTGTAATTATGAACGTATTAGAATTTTCCTAGTCATTGAATTGATACATTCTGACATCATCAGTTCTATAAGACTAGCACGGATTATATTCCTTGGTTCGCCAAGCAGCTGTTTTTTCATTAGCTGGAGACATTGAGATGCCGAGAGTTAAACGTGAATACTAGTTATGGTAACTAGTTATTAGAGTGGCTCACTGTAAGACTTCATATGGTTATCTATATATATGGATATGTCTGCGAAGCTCTTATTGCAACTCGAGTGCAAGTTTCCTTCAACTTAAGGTATACAAGTTATCTTGATCATGGAGACTTATACTTTGACATCTTAAGCAAACACCTCATTGAGGTGTAGACCCGAGATGATTGGGTATAAGTCGAAATATCTGAAGATGTTTGGATAGCCCACAGAGAATTCATCGCTCCTTACGAGAAGACGTATACCCTATGACTACTAGTTAGGATTATTACTCAAAGTCTTTGGTCAAAGCATCACATGTTAAAGTACGAGACTCCTGTACACATGTACGAGTAATTTAAATCCGTAGAACGAGAAAATATTACTTGAGCTAGGTGTGACATAGTCAGTCTAGTGGGGACAGACACATAGACCATGTCCTGAACTAAGTGAGTATAAGACGCGTAAAAGGAATAAGACATGACTCACTGTAGCTGTTGAAGGGTTTAAAATTAATTCTAAGATCAATTATGATTTTTCGGCTAATTGGGGATCATGATGTACTATGTGCAACTCATGATCATTCTATAATTAAGTAGTTAATTATAGATGACCAAGATAAATCGGGAACCTATTGGATCACACGCACTAATGAGTCTCTAAAAGATGTAAAATAAGTTAAAGAATAAGATTATTAGATTAAGAGATAAATATTTGGTTGCACCATTATAAGATAAATATGAAAATATTTGCCATGATAGAAGCGTGGATGGGCTACATCTCTTATGGTAGAGTTGGATCATATTTAGTTTAATCATGAATTAATCATGAACCAACTTGGTTTAGTTGTGAACCAAACCAAAGAGTTCATGAGCTAATATTTTGTTAAGGGATAATGTTGGAGCAATCTAGGTGCCCTAGATTTTTATGTTTGGGCAAAGGTTTAAGTTAGGTTTATTATTATATTTGATATGCATTGTGAGTGTGCAGGATACATGTACAACAAGGAAAGTCCAAGTGTAATATTGGCAAAGGAGAAAAGTCCAAGGATGAGTCTTGGCGGTGTAAGTCCAAGTATGTAGTCTTGGCAAGGTAAGTCCAAGTGTGACTTGGCAATGGATGAAGTCCCAGAGGTGAGGAGCCTCATGGCAAAGGAAACCCCGACAACAAGGACAAGGCTAAAGGAAGCTCCAGAATGCAAGACGTGAAGGATGGGGAGACATCCGAGGGACGCGAGGCTGATGGAGAATGCTAGAAGGCTAGGTCTAGGTTGGTTGGGCGAGGACAAGTGCTGAGTGAATGTACTCGAGGGTCAAATCCTAAGGTTAAGGTTTGACCAGTTGATTGGGGTAGGGCACAAAGTGTTTCTGTGCCCGACGGCTGTGAAAATAGTCTTTCAACACTATAGCAGTCAATCGATACCGTAGCAGTCAAACGAACACTGTAGCAATCAACCGTACTGTAGTAGTTACTGTAGCAGTCAACTGGTGCACGATAGCAGTCGACTGGTGCACGATAGCAGTCGACTGATACACTATAGCAGTCGACTGATACACTATAGCAGTCGACTGGTAGTCGACCATTGACTTGTAACAGTTGAATTTCACTTAAGACCAGTCGAGTGGTGGCGGGAAAATACTTGGTGTTTTCCTCCCGGACTCTTTTTAATAGAGCTCAGGGTGCTTGGGCAAAGTTGACGAAATAGACTTGGTTAAAACCTATTAGAGTCTCCCAAGCCCTCATGTGATTGGTGTACTTATATTCAAGTGTTTGTGGTGAGGTTTCTCCACCGACAAGGAGCTTGAGCTAGCCAGAGGTTTTTCGGGGAGTCATCCACCGGCAGATAGGGATCGTCCACCTTACGGACAACTGTGGAGTAGGAGCTTTATCTCTGAATCACGTTAAATCTATGTGTTAGGTTTGTTTTCTCTTGTTAGTATTTATTTTTGCATTCCACTGTGTGTACTAACCATTGTAGGAAGCGACGTTTTAAGTGAGACATAATTCACCCCCCTTCTAGCGGACGTCAAGGTCCCAACAGATAATGGATTGGTTTTGGGCTTTCTAATCCAACTCATTAAAGGGAATTATATATAGATGTAATTGGGAGAGAATTAGATATAAGTTTTATTATTTGGTTGATTGACTTTTGGAAACCTAATCCTTCTCTCCCTCTCCTCTCACTCTCGCCGCTAACAAAGGGTGCTCCCTCTTATTACTGTGACCACTACAAGGGAGAAAACTCTCCCTTGTGTGCTTCTCTTCTTCTTCCTCTTAATTCTTTTTCTTTGCTCATGGCTAGAAACTTCCGAAGGAGAGGCTTCTATTCAAGGAGCTGTCTTGAGGAGCTCAGTGTGGATATGAATAGAGGCGAGGTTCGACAACGTCGTTACAGTTGATGCCCTTCTCAGTACAGGTCATCCGTAAGGTATACCTAGTATAAATTTACTTTATGTAAAATTTTAATTATGCGATGATGTTTGGCGTGTTATACCCTTGTATGTGTGTGGTGTGTGTGATGTAATAAATAGGAATTATTATCATTTTATTTTCCGCTCCGCATGTTTACGAATGTGTTCTAGTACACACCCGCATCAGGCATATCCAACAGTGGTATCAGAACGTGATCGTGCTTCGATATGATAATAAAATTATTTTATAGTTCATAATTAGTGTTGTAATTAATTTTAGAATTTTTCTAGAATTATTAGGACTTTTTTTTTTTGAAGTTTTCTAAATTATTAGGAAATTCTATTTTTGAAATTTTTGATATAATTTTAGAAAATTAAATTTATAAATATTCTGTTAATTTAAAAATTATCATTTCTGAAATTTCTTGAAATTTTAAGAAATATTTTATTTTTAGAAAATTTACTAATTTGTTAGATAATACCAAATATGGAAAGATTCTGAAATTTAAAAAAAAATCTAAATATGAGATATTCTAAATTAAATTATATAATTAATCTTTTATGAAATTTTTAGATTTATTAAAATATTCTATTTTTGGAAAGTTTTCTAAATGGTTATAAAATACCAAATTAGGAATGATTTGGAAAATCATAAAAAAAATTCAAATTTGAATTATTTTGTAATAAATTAAGAAATATTAATTATTTATTTCTTAAATTATTAGGAAATTAATTTAAAATTTTGTTTTCAAAATAATTAAAAATTCTTAATTATAGAAAGATTCAAATATGTTAATTAAATCTAGAAATTAATTTTTTAATTTGATTAGATAAATATTGATTTATAAAAATTAGATTTATAACATATTTTTATTTCCAAAATAAAATTATAACATATGTAAATTTATACCATGTTCATACCATATTGTATGTCATGTAGGTGCATTAATTATAACATGCTTAGATTTTGCCAGCGTGTGATGTAACTAGATTTTACCATATATGTGATGTGTCATATTATATGTCATGTGTACGATGTGTCATGTTATCATTTATGTCATGTATGTGACGTACCATGTTATCATTTATGTCATGCGTGTAATACTGTAATGTCATGTGGATAGAATATTTGCATGATGTAGTTAAAACCAAATCCCTTAATATTAAAACATACACCTTCCGTTAATATGGTAAGAACTAGAGTTTAACTTCTTGTTTTAGTCGCTGGCCTAAGTCAAGCTCAAACTTAAAATTAAATATGTTCAAATCACAGAGATATAATCTCATGATTAATGGGTCGGTTTTAAACTTGAAGCGTTTATTTGTTGTGCCAAAGCCATGATCAATGTGGATAGAGGTGAAGTTGGGTGATATGCATTTGATATATACTTGTTAATGTGTTAACAACCCGATGTTTATGCGAAGATCAATCAGTTACTAGCATAATGTGATAGTTGTATATAAGTGATATGCAATCGATAAACTTGTTACCTACTGCTATAGCTAAAAATGACTTGTTAGCCAAAGTCAAGGTTATTCTTATCTGTAGTGTATATCAACCCACTTAGAGAAAACCTACCATCTCCCAAATTCAAAAATAAGGGTATTTGAATTTGATAAATAAGTGAAATTTTATATAAACTATTTACATAAATAATATCATGTCTCTCATATATTCTCATTTTTATATTTCTTTGTTAATCATTTAATTATGACTTTTATTAATCTGCGTTCGATTTTGGACTCGAATAAACTGACTGGGCCGAAATTCTTGGACTGGTTTTGAAATTTGAGAATTGTTCTCAAAGATGAGAAACTTGCTTATGTCCTTGATCAACCTGTTCCCACAAGTCTTGATTTCAATGCAACTGTGGACCAATTGTTGGCCCTTCAGAAACATAAGGATGATTCTGTACTTGTAAGTTGTATCATGCTAGCTGCTATGACTCCTGAACTACAGAAACAACATGAGCATTTAGATACTTATGATATTGTCTATCATTTTTGTAAGCTATTTGATGAGCAAGCTAGATCTGAAAGGTTTGAGGTCTCTAAGCTTCTCTTTTGTTCAAAGATGCAGGAGGGTTCGTCCACAATACAATATGTACTAAAAATGAATAGCTATATAGAGCATTTAACATCACTCAATTTTACAATAGATTATGAGTTAAGTATTGACTTAATTCTACATAGTTTACCGAAATATCATTCACAATTTGTGATGAACTATCGGATGAACAATTTGGAATAGATCATTCCCGAGATGATTAATATACTCAAGACTTAGAGCCTTTTGTAAAAGGTGAATAGAAAACTGTGATGCTAGTAAACTCCTCTAAGAAAGGTTCTAAGAAGAAACTAAAAAACCAAAACATCAGGATAAGGGGAAGAGTAAAAAGGCCAAGACAGTAGAACTGGCACAAAAGGGTCCATGCCATCATTGTGGTAAGATGGGACATTGGCGAAGAAACTGCTAGATCTATCTTGAGTCCGTGAAGAAGAATAAGGCATCTGATGCCCTATCCTCTTCAGGTATTTTCGTTATTGATTCTCATGTTATTTCCTCAAACACTTGGATATTGGATACTAGATGTGACTCACATATATACAATGACATACAAGGGCTAAGGAATAGCAAAAGACTTGTCAAGGGAGAAACAAATTTACGAGTTGGCAATGGAGTAAAGGTTGCTGCAGTCTCTATCAAAACATACTTGTTACAACTTCTTAGTGGACTTGTCTTAGAACTAGATAATTGTTATTTTGTTCTCGCATTAATAAAGAACATTGTTTCTATTTCTTGTTTAAATAGAAAAGGTTTTCATTTGACTGTTAGTAACAATTGTTGTTATATAATGTTGAATGATATTCTTTATGGCATTGGAACTTTATGCAATGATATCTAAGCGTTAGATACATCTAGTGAGCATTCAATATCAATACGAGCAATAAACATGCCCGATTAGATAATCAATTAACCTCTTACTCATGGCATTGTCGTCTTAACCATATAAGCAAGAAAAGTATGTCCAAATTGCAAAAGATTACAATTCTCGAATTATTTGAATTAGATACATTTGATACATGTGATTCATGTTTAAAAGACAAAATGGCAAAGTTACCTTTTTCTTAAAAGGGTGAACGAGTTGATGAGTTACTTGAGCTCTTAAATACCGATGTACGTGGACCAGTGTCAACTCATGCACTAGAAGGTTATAACTACTTTATTACTTTCATTGATGATCACTCTTGTTATGAGTATGTATATCTAATGAAACACAAGTCTGAAGCCTTTGAAAAGTTTAGAGAATTTAGAAATAAAGTAGATAAACAACTTGGTAAAATATTAAGATACTTCAATTCGATCAAGTTGGTGAGTAATTAAGCCAAGAGTTTCAAGATTATCTAAGGGTAATGGTATATTGTCTCAATGGACTTTGTCATATACGCCACAACATAATGGTGTATCGAAAAGGCGTAATCGAACCTTGTTTGACATGATTAGGTTAATGATGGATTATGCAAATTTTCTCAAAATCTTTTGAGGTTATGCACTCATGACAACTATTTACTTACTAAACAAAGTCCTGATGAAGATAATCTCAACTACTTCATATGAGGTATGGACTAGTAAGAAACCCCTCATATCTTATTTGAAGATATGGGGATGTCCTGCTTATGTGAAGAGGACTATATCAGACAAGCTGGACGCTAAGTCTAATCAATGTTTATTTATTGGATACCCTAAGGAAACTAAAGGTTACTAATTATATCACCCCTTGGAACAAAAGATGTTTGTTTCAAGGCATGCTACCTTCCTAGAGAAAGAATTTCTCTTGTAGAAAGTAAGTGGGAGTATGGTCGAACTTGATAAAGTTTAAGAGAGTCCAATAAACACTAATGAGATGTCTAATCAAGAACCACAACTGATTATGACACAATCTCCTCATAAATCAGGTAGGACATGCAATATTCCTAAGAGATATGCATCTCTTATAAGAGAATTGAATAACGTGTTACTCATTAAGGAAGAGGAACCTGCTTATTACAAAGAGGCTCTGAATAGTTCAGAAAAGGATAAATGACTTACGACCATGAAATCAGAAATAGATTCCATATACGAAAATCAAGTTTGGAATTTAATGAACCCACCTGAGGGGATAACACCTATAGGGTGCAAGTGGATTTTTAAGAAGAAAATTGACATGGATGGTAATGTAATTACCTACAAGGCAAGGTTGGTAGCGAAAGACTATCATCAAAGGTAAGACATTGACTATGACAAAACTTTCTCACTTGTAGCCATGCTTAAATCCATTCAGATGCTCCTGGCCATATTAGCTCGTCATGATTATGAGATATGACAAATGAATGTTAAAAGAGTTTTCCTTAATGGAAATATGCTCGAGGACATGTATATAATATAGTTCGAAGGTTTCACATTTATTGACAAAAATAAAGTATGCAAGTTTCAATAGTCTATTTATGGACTAAAGCAAGCATCCAAAAGTTGGAATATCCATTTTAATGAGACAATTAAAGAATTTAATTTCTCACAAAATCTAGACGATTCTTGTATGTATCAAAAAGGTTAATGGGAGTGTGGTCGTATTCATAATATTATATGTTGATGACATATTGCTTACAGGAAACGATGTGCCAGTTCTACGGTCAATTAAAATTTAATTATCCAAAACATTCTCTATGAAAGACATGGGAGCAGCAACTTACATCCTCAGGATGAAAATCTATAGAGATAGATCGAAAAGGTTGCTTGGTCTTTCACATCCGACATATATAGATAGAGTGCTAAAATGGTTTAGCATACCTTAATCCAAAAAAGGTTGTATACCTATGAGGCATATAATTCACCTTTCAAAGTTTATGTGCCCACGCATAGAATACGAGAGCATTTGCATGGATAAGATACCTTATGCGTCCGCAATACGATTTATCATGTATGTTATGTTATGTACAACGCTTGATGTATCGTATGCTCTGAGTGTTATGAGCAGATACTAGTCTAATCCAAGAATGGATCATTGGACAGCTGTCAAGATGATCCTTAAGTACTTGAGAAGAACTAAGGATATGTTCTTGGTATATGAAGATAGTGATATGATTATACGCGGATATACAAACGTAAATTTCTAGACGGACAAGGGTGACTTCAAGTCTCAGTCTGGATTCATATTCATATTAAAATATAAGCGCAATAAATTAGAAAGGTTCCAAGCAAGAAACAATCTAAACATGTGCTTCGTTGCTATCATATGATCAAGAGATCATGAGTATGAATGAAATACAAATTGAGAGAAATTCCTACTGAAAGGAACCTAGTGTCGTTTCATAAAATCTCTGCCTCAAAATGAGTTTGAGAGTCATGTAGAGACCTACAGTGTTAGAGACCATGGCGATTGACATTAGGCCAAGTGGGAGTGTTAGATTTTGAGAGATATCTTAAGGCAATCACCTTATAATTTTTACTAAATAGATTCATTATTTGAGTGCATATTATATATTTGATTGTCTTAAACTCATTTACTGAATGTCTGCATTACAATTTATAGCTTGAGAGAAATTGTGATTGGATCACAACTAATGATTATCTCTACATGTGTAATTATGAACGTATTAAATTTTTCCTAGTTATCGAATTGATGCATTCTGACATCATCAATTCTGTAAGACTAGCATGGGTTATACTCCTTGTTTTGCCAAGTAGCTGCTTTCTGACTGGCTGGAGACATTGGGATGTCAAGAGTTAAATATGGATACTAGTTATGGTAATTAGTTCATTAAAGTGACTCACTGTAAAACTTCATATGGTTATCTATATATATAGATATGTCTGTGAAACTCTTACTGCAGCTCAAGTGCAAGTTTCCTTCGATTTGAGGTATACAAGTCATCTTGGTCATGAACACTTATACTTTGACATCTTAAATAAACACCTCATTGAGGTGTGGACTCGAGATGATTGAGTATAAGTTGAAATACACTAAGATATTTGGATAGCCCATAGAGGATTCATTGCTCTTTGCGAGGAGACGTATACCCTATGGTCACTCATTAGGATAATTACTCAAAGTCTTTGACCAAAGCATCACATGTTAAGAGTACAAGACTCTTGTATATATATACGAGTAATTTGAATTTGTAGAATAAGGAAGTATTACTTGGGGTAGGTATGACGTAGTCAGTTTAGTGGGGACTGACACATAGACCATGTCTTGAACCAAGTTGGCATATGACGAGTGAAAGGAACAAGGCACGACTCACTGTATTTGCTGAAGGGTTTAAAATTAGTTCTAAGATCAACTATGATTTTTCGACTAATTGGGGATCATGATGTACTTACTACTAGGTGTCACTCATGATCATTCTATAACTAAGTAATTAATTATGGACGACCAAGATAAACCGGGAACCTATTGGGTCATACGCACTAACAAGTCTCTAAAAGATGTAAAACAAGTCAAAGAATAAAATTCTTAGATTAACAAATAAATGTTTGGTTGGACCATACATAAGATAAATATGAAAATATTTGTCATGATCGAAATGCGGATGAGCTACATCTCTTATGGTAGAGTTGAATCATATTTGGTTTAATCATAAATTAGTCATGAACCAACTTGGTTTAGTTATGAACCAAACTAAGGGGTTAATGAGCTAATTTTTAGTTAAGGGATAATGAATTAAATTTGGGCTTTCTAATCCAACTCATTAAAGAGGATTATATATAGATATAATTGGGAGAGAATTAGATACAAGTTTCATTATTTGGTTGATTGACTTTTGAAAATCCAATCCTCCTGTCCCTCTCCTCTCTCTCTTGCTGCCAACAAGAGGGTGCTCCCTCTTGTCGACATGACCACCATAAGGGAGAAAAACTCTCCCTTGTGTGATTCTATTTTTCTTCCTCTTGATCCCTCTTCTTCGCTCATGGCTAGTAACTTCCGAAGGAGAGGTTTCTACTCAAGGAATTATTTTAAGGAGCTCAACGTGGATACAAATAGAGGTGAGGTTCAACAACGTCGCTGTGGTTGATGCCCTTCTCGTTATAGGTCACCCGTAAGGTATACCTAGTTTATAAATTTACTTTTCGTAAAATTTTAATTATGTGATCATGTTTGACGTATTGTATCCTTGTATACCTAGTCATCTGTTGACCTACATACTAGTCTCAACGCATTAATATTGTCCTTGTATATTAATGTTTGACTAGAAATAATTAAAAGTAGTGTTTTCTATAATATCTTACTATCAATTCAACTAATTGATATACTGTAGATAAGAACCTACCACCCAAAGATATTATTATACTTATTCAATTGGCACTGAACTGAAATAAATATAATAACTAACTTTGCCTTTTATTAGTAATGATATATGATACCAAATGAGCCCTTTACAATCATCTCATAATTGATACTAGGACTAATACTAACAGTACCGACCACAGATTTTGTTGGAACATGGTTAAGGACGTAGGCTGCAGTTAACAAGGCATCTCCCCAATAGAAAATAAACAAGTTAGCCTGCGCCATCATAGACCTTACCATATCCAACAGAGTCCTATTCCTTCTCTCGACCACTCCATTTTGCTTAGGAGTAGTAGGAATGGTCAATTGTCTCGTGATACCTTTCTTGAAAAAGAGATCTTTTAATTGCTTAGATAAATACTCGCGCCCCCTATTAGTTTTGAGAGTTTTCTCCTTCAAGTCTAGTTGATTTTCAACCTCGTTAATATACCTCTTGAAACACTCTAGTGCCTTCAACTTGTGCAAGATCATATAGATATGACCGAAGCGTGTGTAATCATCAATAAACATAATAAAATATGTAGCTCCATTTTGGGCTCTCATATTCATAGGCCCATAAATATCAGAGTAGACTAATTGTAATGGAGTATCAGCTCCCATTGCTTTTCCAAATGATTTCCTTGTAGCTTTGCTAGCTAGACAAAAGTCACATAAGGGCAACTCAACATTGGTTAGCTAGCCAACAAGCCATTTACAGCTAATCAATTCATTCTCTCATGCCCTATGTGGCTAAGTCTATTATATCAAATAGAAACAACATCAACTATACTGTCAGATGCATAGGCAATAGGAGATAAATGAGAAATATCATAAATGGAAACCATATCCAGTACATAAAGTCCATCATGAACTGAACTAGAATATATCAAAGAACTGTCAAATGAAATAGAAACATAAGAGTTTCCTAAACAAACAGAATATCCTAAACGATCAAGACAACGAACAAAAATGAGATTTCACCAAATCTCAAGAACATATAAACATCATGTAAATATAAGGTTTGTCCATATGATAGCGATAGCTTGCATGCGACAATCCCTTCACAGCAACAAATGCTCCATTCCCCATGTACAACCTCCTCGCCTAGGAACTCGACAAAACTCCACATATGTGCTCCTATCATGAGTTACATAGTTGGTGGCTCATGAGTCTAGAATCCACAAAGGTGAGGAGTCGGCAAGCATCACAGTAGATGATACATAACTTATACTGATACGGTGAATGGTGGTAGGGTCTGATAAAGGGTGGTAGTCAGAAGTCAAGGGGGTGTGGCAGTCAGAAGTCAAGTGGAAGTGGCAGTCAGAAGTCAAGGGGCGTGACAGTCAATAGGTATGAAAAGTGGAAGCATGACCGAGGAACGACGTCAACAACCTGATTCCCGGTCGGGTTTCCACAGATCAGGATTCCAGATCTGAGATACCTAGGTAGACAGTCGGATAACACATGATCAGGATTTGAAGGGTTAGGCTATCACTGCCTGGCGGTACTTAGGCATGGTACTCTCAGTAAGCTGAAACTCCCGGTTAGCTAGCTCCCAGTCAGCACTTGAATTATCTCTCCAAGCCCCCAACCCCTCAAGGTTTATGCCAGGTGTTATACCCAACTGATCATCCTGGGCTGTCCTATTCCTCCTCGGGCAGGACGAAAAGCACTACAAGACAACAAGGTTAGAGAATCATAACTGCCTATCAGAGAATAATTGCCAAATATCAGGGAATATTCCAACGGTCTGCAGTCACCCGCGAATGGAACCTTCCTTCAGATTACAAAAGGATGCCACGTGTCCTCCATCACCCGACAAGACCTGACACCCAACATTCTTTGACATTAGTCAGGCTCCAGAAGTAGGGATGTAAATGAGCCGAACTGAGCCAAACAATATTAGGCTTAAGCTCGGCTCGTTTAAGTTATATTCGGGCTCGAGCTCGGCTTGAGCTCGAATCGAGCTTTTATCACACGGCTCGAGTTCGGCTCATTTTAGAATTATCAAGTTCGCGAACAGTTCGAGCTCGGCTCGTTATTAGCTCAATTATCAAAGTTAACGAGCCTAACTCGTTAAGCGAGCTCGGGCTCGTTTAGAGCTCGTTTTGGCTCGTTTTAGAGCTCATTTTTTTAGCTCGTTTTTTGGCTCGATTTAAGGCTCATTTTTTTTTCTCGCGAGCCTATAAACGAACATGTTCGCGAGCTCACTAGCTGAATATCCTTAAACTCGAGCTCAGCTCGATAAAACTATCGAGCTTAATTTCGAGCTCGAGCTCGGCTCGATAAGATAAACGAACAAACTCGAACGAGCTTTTTACCGAATCGAGCTCCGACTAGCTCGCGAACCGTTTGGTTCATTTACATCCCTATCCAGAAGGTAGCACTATCATATAAAAAGGGAGGTCCTCTCCCTCACGCAGGTACACTCTCTCGCATATTTGTACTTGTCTCCTACTTTCTTTCTTCTTCGTACACTATTCTTCTGGGAAAAAAGTATCTGACTTGAGCATCAGAGGGCCTGCTCCAGGGATTTTTTCCTTGGTTTCTAGCCTCTAACGCCCGTGTGCTTGTCTGAGTGTGCGCAGAGTTCAAGTAGCCCTGACTCAGTCATCATCGTCCGTTAGCACCACGTGGGAGTCCATTTTCGGAGGCGCATACTAGAATGGTGTCTCAGTCGCCCCTCCGTCAACACCAGCAAGAGTTCACCAGGCCTTCGTCTGACTCAGACTTTGGACGGGATCATATACCATTTAATAAAGAGGGAAATACCTTTTGCTCGCCACAATCGCGTGCGAAATGCCCAAGTCTACCACACATGTAGCACTTGATTTTGCTCTTATAGAGCTCTTTCTTTCTCCATTTCTATCCTTTATCATCTGCCCTCACTTGTTGCTTCTTCTTTCCTTGGCCTTTGGTCTTCCTATCATGCTTACGCCATGGGGTTGGTACCCCAAGAGCCCTTACTCGATTCCGCGGTAAAAGCATGACCTGTGGTAGACCTAGCCACCTCCTGATGCTCCTTCTCGAGCTCACAATGCTTACTTACATCCATAAAAGTATGGATACTCTCATTATGAGTGAGATATGTATTAACAACCTCCCATGAGTCAGGCAAGGACTGGATCACCCCCAATACCTAAAGCTCATCAGATAATGCCCCCCCCCCCCCCCACGGTATTCCTCAAAGGAACAATCATACTCGACATTTGAATAAGTTGTTGTTTTATAGTATGATCTCGCTTCTTCTTATAGGTTATGAACCTATAAGTTAACACTCTCAACTTAGGAGTTGACCGGGAGCCCAAGCCCTCTTTAAGAGCCTGCCAGATCGAGATCGCGTAGGAAACTGCTCATAAATCGAGATTAGGTCATCATGCATGCTGCTTAGAAGGATTGCTCTAGCTTGGCTATCCTTTTTCTTTCATGCACGGTACGCCTCCTGATCTAGCCTTGCTTGAGGCATGTTACCCTCCCCGACGCATGTTACCCTCCCCAAGGTCTTGCATCTCGTGCTTCAGAACCTCAGTTAGTTCTTGATCCTCGAAGAGTAGTTAAATCTTCAGGTGTCAAATCTCATAATTGTCATCATTCAGCTTCTCTCCCTTACGAGATCACTTATGACAATTTTTGATTCAGCCATAATCTCTGTTACATATAATGAGAGGCATTAGTGACATATGATGTTTATTCTCATATTTTTGTGTATCCTATGAATCAACAAGTCTTAAATGGTTCGAGTATAAATCCCAAAGCAAACATATGAGTCAACAAACATCATACACCACGATCTGGTATCACATCTTACCATTCAGACTTGGATTCAGCACAAAAAAAAAACTACAAATAATCACATAAATATCATTGAAAATCATCAGTATAGTCTGAATATTAAAATAGAAAGAAAAATCACCATCACCAATGGCCGAAGGACCTCCCACGCGCAGTGGCCCAGCCACACGTCTCCATGCACGCTGACCGAGACTACCGGGTCACAAACCGAGTTGGAACGCAGATCTAGATTTGGGTCTGGGTAGACCCGATTGGGTCTATTCCGGGTCCCTGTAACCCAACAGTCGAAAAATCCATTTTAGACCACCCCGATTCTATTTTTTTCAATTGTTTTTCATGATTTCTTCTTTCCCAACAAATTTAAATCGATTTTGGGAAGATTGAAGCCCTGGACTCAGCATTTCAAAATTATCTCAAGACCCTTCTCGATCGATTTCGATTTACCGGCAAACGACAACCATTTCTTGCAATTGACATAACTCTTTCTCGCAATTGACCTATGCATTTTATGCATCAGAGCATGCAGAACATTATTAGACCATTTATATGCATCAACACTTGATCATTGCCATAGCCTAAATATGATATAAAAATTCAACGAAAATCTTCATGTTCTACAAGTGATGGATAATTTTGTGGTATAATCGGATTCACGAAACTCATATGTGATTCGAATCCTAAAATTTAATACTCTATTTTATTTTCTTAATAATAAATTCTGAAAAATTATTTAATAGATGTGAATTTTACTTTGATACCAATATTAGATTTATTTTATCACAATGCGAAAGCATGACATCTATAATTTCTTAAAAAATAAATAGGGTTGAGTTATGGAAACTTACCTCAGCGAATAAATATTGAAGATCTGGAAACTACGAAAAACTCCTCAAATCAAACTCGTAGTCGGGATAATAATTACAAACGAACTATCATCACTGTTCTACGACGACTCAATCTGGAACCCGACGATTCAAAAAGAAAGTGTCAAAAGTCTCTCATATATTTCTTTTTGCAATGTACTCTTTATATAATGCACACTTGCTTTATTGATTCCTCCCATTCCCTTTTACATGAAGATCATGGAGGCATAGGAATCATTAAGAAATAAGATCATAAAAATAATCATCATAAGTGATATTATCAAAATGTCCCTAATTGGACATAATATCCAATAATTCCGGTAAATTATCCTAGAACTTTTACTTTTATTTTATTTATATTGATCCGGTCGAAATTAGGAATGAATTGACTCTTGAGTGTATCCGCGGCCAAGCTCTTTTGGTAGGTTAGAAATGAGTCAAATCGACTTAAGGAGACTCTTGTTAACTTTGCTTCGTCAAATCTGCTTCTATCGGGTTGTCCTCTGGTCAGTTTTTATTAGGTCGGTCTTTGTTGAGTCGGAATCTATCTAGTCGGCTATTGCCGTTCCGAGTAATGCAAGGATTTAGACGAAGTTCTCCATCAATGATAACCGGAAAGACTGAAAAAAAGGTTGGAAGAGAGGTTAATACGAACCTTAACAACACCCCTAACGACATTCTAATTCAAATCTCCTATAAAAGAAAGAAATAAGGAGTGAAAGATAGTAATTTCCATGCACCTCTGATGGATCCATGCACCTTTTTCTTTTCACCGAAGGGGCGACCTCTCGGTAACTTGCTTTTATAACCGTTGTTAATTGTCGCATCGCGTCTGAGTTTAGGAGCAGCTTCGACTTGACTCGGATGTGACTTATGCTGACTTGACTTGAGCTCGGCGAAAGTTGGCTGACCTTATCCGAGCCTAGCCGAGTTAGTCTTGATAGGACTCATCCGACGTAGATTTGTTGTTGACTGAGTCTTGGGCGGCCTGGACACGAGGTCGTTTTCTTAGAAAAATATATATGTTGACGAAACAGCCGTAGAGGTCTTCGAGTGTGCATCCTCTGAGTTAATTCTGCATTTTGTCTACAGCTTAACGAGGCCAAAAATTCCATTAATCGATTTATCTACAAATATGTTTTATATTTTATTTTAAATAGTAGTAAAAGTCAAGGGTGGAAGGCATTAAACACGTTTGATAGTAAACCACTTGAGTGAACGCTGATAGTTGTTGATGTACATGGCGGTCAGAAAATTAAGTTCAATTATTGATTTAATAACCAAGAGGTTGTTGCCGTAATTGACTGTTCAGGTCATCGACGATAAGCCATGTCGTTGACAAAGGTAGATGAAAAACTCTACACGCGACAAAATTTCTATTAATCAATTTCTCTGTAAAAATATTTCATATTTTATTTTAAATACTAACTCCGTTTAATGTGTCAGGCAAGAGTTGAGTTGCCGTGAGGAGCTAGGATTTTCGTCCACTATTTGTGACAAAAGGTGAAATCGTTTGCCCCATCGCTCTCGTCGTATCCGACCTTAAGTCATCACGAAGAAGGTAAATCATGAAAATAGATGATTGTTCATAATATAATTATGATCGAATCATGGCTATTATGATTTTTTTTTCACATTTCCGTTTAAGTTATAGTTTGAAATAAGGTGGGCGGCCAGAGGCCGCCCGGAGACCGTCGACGATGGATGGATGGCCGGATTGCCGAGCGTTTAATCTAGATGGGAAGGTGAACATAGGAGAGGGATCACAATCAATTATAATCGAATCGCAATCATGATTCCGCTGTAATTACATTTGTGGAAGTGTATAAGAGAATCTGATCTCCACTGTAAGCGCTAGCTGAATCATCTTCGGCCTCGCATGAAAAAAACCCCTTTACAATTGAAGAAGAACGAAAGCTCAGCCGCCTTCACAGAATGATGGGTGGCAACAAGTGGGTTCAGATGGCAAAAAACGGATGTGAGATTTCACCAATATACTCAAATTCTTTTCGCATTTTATGATTCTAAGAGGATGTTATTTGGTATCTGATGCAAATATGTCAGAGGTGGACCTCGAGGAATTAGGAGAAAAGAGAGAAAGACTTTGGTTATTTCATATTTTGAGGGTTTTAGTATTAGAAAGAGCATTGTTCATCATACGAAGAGGGGTCTGGGGGCGGTTGGGCTTCCGCCGCCACGAAGAAAAAGGGAGACCTTCGGCTGCTTGCTTCCGCCGCTGCCATGGAGATGCGCAGGGACACCGCCGCCTCCTCGGTCACCTGCCAATTATTTCTGATACCGGTCGTCGCTCCTCTCCGCCACCCTCTTCTCCTTCGCCGCGGCCAGCCACCATCACCGGTCAGGCATACCACTAGCCACACCTTTGCCCTCTAACATCATCATCCGCTCCTCAGCCCCTGGCGAGCAGCCTCCGACTAATGGCGCCACTCCTAGCGATCCAGCCCCAATCGTCGACACCATAGAGGTCGTCGACATCGCAGAGATCGTCGACGTTGCAGAGGTCGTCGACATCACAGAGGTCGTTGACATCGCAGAGGTCGCCAACGCACGCCACGTCCTCCTCCTTCACCAGCCGCCACTGCCGTTGGTCAAGGATGTATGGGACAGCCGCCACCTTCTCCCTTCTCTGACGATGACGTCGCCGAGGGGCATCGCCGTTGTCTCCAACGGTTGTTGTCGTCGCCTCCAGCAGCTGTCTCCAGTAGCTATCACCTCCAATGGTTGTCGCAGCCGCTTCTAGCAGCTGCCACCTCCAGCGGCAACCGTCAGTCGCCGCCGTCTCCTCCACAGCTCTCGCCCTCAGGGCAGCTGCCGCATGAGTTCTTAGAGTCCATACTAGTTATCTGCTTTGGCCTGCGAGCTGATATGGTGTTCAACCTACAAGTCGATATGGTTCCGGCCTTTGAGCCGTTGATATGTTCCCACTCCTTGGTTCCGTTGGACCTCCGACTTGTATTACCCCCAGCTCCGCATCGACCCCGTTCTCCATCGAGTCTGATTCTTTAGGCTATAGAAAGTCCCGCCCTTGTGGATCAAGGTACAAGAAGGTTATTGCTCCCCTTTTTACCTATGCAATTTATATTCGTCATCATATTTTATATCAAATGAGACTAACCTGAGACAACTTACCATCTCTACTCGTTGCTACGAGTCGAGTCTTACGATCAGCTCATCGGTGTACTAGAGGGCGATATGGTTCCGGCCTTTGAGCCGTTGATATGTTCCTACTCCTTGGTTCCGTCGGACCTCCGACTTGTATTACCCCTACTTCTGTATCGACCCAGTTCTCCATCGAGTCTGATTCTTTAGGCTATAGAAAGTCCCGCCCTTGTGGGTCAAGGTACAAGAAGGTTATTGCTCCCCTTTTTACGTATGCAATTTCTATTCGTCATCATATTTTATATCAAATGAGACTAACCTGAGACAACTTACCATCTCTGCTCGTTGCTACGGTTCGAGCCTTACGATTAGCTCATCGGTGTACTAGAGGCCCCCCCCCCCCCGAGGCCAGGATACGTCACCGTACTTATTCTCTATTCATTTCATTGTTCTACTATCATTCGGGTGCTTATATATTTTTGGGATATGCCCCCAAACATCAGAGTACCAGTGACCAGGACAACTCAGTCGCTAGCTACAAGTAGCATTGACCGGAGATCTCTTGACGATTTGGTCAACATAGAAGACAGTTCATCACCCCTCTTCGCTCCATGTCATGGATATACGGTTAATATTCTAGCCACATCACCGCCAACTCTGTCTTCTCAGATTTCTGACAGGATTATATTAGCGACGTCTGTGGGATCCTTCACCTGATCTGGAACGTGAAGATGGACGAAGTTAAAAAACTCTATCATCCTCATGACCCTAGTGGATTTCGACGAATATATCATATTCTCCTTACGCCACAGGTGTTCGGGAGTCGAGGAACTAAGTCAGAACCTTTACTGGTTAGCATGCTAATTTTTTCGTTATATTTTCTCTTTCGGTCATAGAATCTGTCACTGTTTCCCGATCATAGACTCCCGTGTCGATCGGCTGAGTTTGGATTATAAGAAGTCAAGTGACGACCATAAACCCTTGAGTCAGAGACTCCTATGTCGATCGACCGGGTTTGAATTATATTAGAGCCACAGACTCTAGAAGTCGAGTGACAACTATAAACCCTTGAGTTAGAGACTCTCGTGCCGATCAACCGAGTTTGAGTTATATTAGAGCCATGGGCTATGTCAGAGATTCCCGTACCGATCGGTATGGTTTGAGTTATATTTGAGTCATGGGCTCAGCATCAGAGATTCTTGTGCCAACCATTCGGGGTTGAGCGGTCTTGACTGGGCTTGGACCAGCATATCAGATCTCTTATCTCTCTCATTCGGAGTTGAGCGGTCTTGACTGAGCTCGGACCAGCATATCGGATATCTTATCTCCCCCATTCGGTGTCGAGCGGTCTTCACTAATCTCGGACCAGCATATCGGATCTCTTATCTCTCCCATTTGGGGTCGAACGGTCTTCACCGATCATGGACCAGCATATCAGATTCCTTATCTCCCTCATTCGGGGTCGAGCGGTCTTCACTGGTCTCGGACCAGCATATCGAATCTCTTATATCCCTCGTTCAGGGTCGAGTGGTCTTCACCGATCACGAACCAGCATATCAGATTTCTTATCTCTGTCGTTCGGGGTCGAGCAGTTTCCATTGGTCACAAACCAACTTATTAGAGCATCGCCACCGGTCTCGGACCGGAGTATCTTTGCTAGTCTCAGGCTAGGGTATCCCACGGGTTCCATGCCCTTCGATCGCACGAGCCTCGAACCCACTCGGGACACTGACGTTGTGCTTTTCGATCTCTCGGGATCCTCTCCCACTCAGCATCGTCCCGCTCCGTACTACTGGACTGTCAGGCCAGCATTTTACGATCACCCGGTCGGCATCTTCGCGGTCGCACGCTCGACACCTCTCACCCAACGTCTCCACCTGATCGACATCCTTTTGATTGCCATGTCAGCACTTTCTCAGTTGTCCGCTCGGCATCGCCCGCTCGGTCGCTCGCTCAGTTCGGCATCTCGTGTATCACTTGGTTGACTATTATTTTACTCGTCGCTCGCTTGACATTTTTGTCGCCCGCTCGACATCTGTCTGGTTATCGACTTGGTACTATTTTTTGTAGTTCGCTCGACATCGCTACCATTTCTCATGTGACATCATTACCATAGCAACCGCTCGCGTGGCATTGTATGGTGGGTTCAGTTATTTGACTTTGTTATCGAGAGTGATTTAGCCTTTGCATTAAACTATCCAGTCAGTCAGACTCGCGCCTCCTTCGACTAGACTTGAGGGGGAGACTTGTGATGCAGATATGTCTGAGGGACCCTTGAGGAATTAGGAGAAAAGAGATGGGCATTTTGGTCATTTCATGTTTGGAGGATTTTGGTATTAGAAGGGGCATTGTTCATCACACGAAGATGGGTCTGGGGGTGGTTGCGCTTCTGCCACCAAGAAGAAAAAGGGAGGCCTTCGGTTGCTTGCTTCCACCGCTGCCATGGAGATGCACAGGGACGTCGCTGCCTCCTCCATCACTTGCCAGTTGCTTTTGATGTCGGTCGCCGCTCCTCTCCTCCACCTCTTCTCCTTCACCACCGCTAGCCACCATCGCTGGTCAAGCATGCCGCCGCCCGCACTTTTACCCTCTAGTGTCATCATCCGCTCCTTAACCCCCAACGAGCAGCCTCTGACTGATGGCGCCGCTCCTAGCGACCCGGCCCCAGTCATCGACGCCGCAGAGGTCGCCAATGCATGCCACGTCCTCCTCCTTCACCAATCGCCATTGTCGTTGGTCAAGGATGCATGGGACAGCCACTGCCTCCTCCCTTCTCCGACGATGATGTCGCCAAGGAGCATTGCTGTTGTCTCCAGCGGTTGCCGTCGCCACCTCCAGCAGCTGTTAGTTGTCTCAAGCAGCTACCGCCTCTAGCGGTTGTTGCAGCCGCTTCTAGCTGCTACCACCTCCAGCGGTTGCCATCGCCGCCTTCAGCGGCAGTTGTCAGTCGTCACCGCCTCATCCACAACCCTCGCCCTCAGGGCAGCCGTCACTTGAGTTCTTAGACTCCGTACTAGTTATCTGCTTCGGCCTACGAGCCGATATGTTGTTCGGCCTGCAAGCCGATATGGTTCCGGCCTTCGAGCCGTTGATATGTTCCCGCTCCTTGGTTCCGTGGGACCTCCAACTTGTATTACCTCCAGATCCACGTAGACCCAGTTCTCCATCCAGTCCAATCCATTAGGCTATAGAAAGTCCCGCCCCTGTGGGCCAAGGTATAGAGAGGTTATCGCTCCCCTTTTTACATATGACATTTTTATTCGTCATCATATTTTATATCAAAGGAAGTTAACATGAGATAACTTGTCATCTCTGCTCGCTGCTACGGACCGAGTGTTACGATCAACTCGTCGGTCTATCAGAGGGCGCCCTCCGGGGCCAGTATATGTTAATGTACTCATTCTCTATTTATTTCATTGTTCTACTATCATTCGGGTGTTTATATATTTTTGGGACATGCTTCGAGCATTGAGGTGCCAGCGACCGGGGTAATCCAGTCGCTGGCTATAGGTAGCATTGACCAGAGGTCTCCTGACGATTTGATTAACATAAAAGATAATTCATCACCCCTCTTCGCTCCGAGTCATGAATATCCGATTAATATTCCAGCTATATCATCGACAATTTCATCTTTTCATATTTTTGACAGTTTCAATATCCCTTTGTAGTTTCCAGGCCGTATTGATAACGACTTTTTGAACTTTCGGAACAGGAGATGCCAACAAAATGCATCACCCATTTCTGATGCTGTCAATCAGAACTATGAAACTTCTGATAGCGTTGACGAAACTTTATTCAACGATCTAGAAGACATACATTGTTGACTTGGACACGCTTTTTACGACGGCTTGCAAATTTCTCTTGGAGCCATTGCTGGTGAACGAGCTTTATCAAATGCTTCAACATTTCAAGGTCCATCTCTCTCCGAAAACCCTGCTGCCATCATTTAACACAATGGAATCCTTGCAAATTTAGGCGTTAATCTCATTTAATTTCTTGAGTTTAACTGCTGGTGCTAAGTAATTCTAACAGAAGCTAACCATCTCTCAATTATTGTCGCAGAGGAAGAACATGTCTCAGCTCCTCTGGATGTCTCCATGGCAACAGCCCACTCACATGGTCGCTTATGGGCTTCGAAGGTCATCAAGGAACTTTGCCTAATGCCTCTGAACCCAATGAAATAGGTAAACGTTCAAGCATTATTTTTTTTTTTAAATTCTTCTCAAAGAAAAGGTTTGAATTCATCGAGTCCAACAACTGTTCATGTTTCGGATGCTGCAGCAGTAGATGCTGGAATTTGCTTCCAGTACTCCTGGAAAGAAGCCTTATCCGGACTGGAAAATTTTTTACTTGACCATGAGCTCCCTCAGTTCAGAATATGAATTTTGATGATGTTTGATCTCCACACTTGAAGATTTCATGAACTCATGCTAGTAGCCCCGGGACAAATGTAGGGGTAGGATTCTTTTTTTCAACTTTTTTAAGCAGGGATCCAGTGAATTAACTGATAATATAATTTTTTTTTAATACATAGTTGACAGAACACTGTACTAATAAGTTATTTATTACTAGTACTCCTTGATTTATTTTGATAGAAATTGAAAATTTTTTATTACATCGGACCGAATGATCACCCTTATAATTAATCAGCGTATTTGAACATTGCAATTAAAAAATAATAAAAAAATGAAGTTAGATCATATATATAAATTTTCTTGTATTAGACTTTTTTGTAACATTAAAATTTTTATAAGATATCAATAATTGTTTTCTATTCGGATGTTATCTTAACTTTATTTACATTTTATAATATCGTCATAACATAATAATATTAGCTTTGCAGATATAATTGTGTTAGGCCTTATTATTATTGTAATAAGAATATATTTAATTAACACTTAAACTCATTTATATTCATAATTATAAATATTTTTTATTTTTTATAAGAATAATAAAAATCCTCACTAATAGTAATTTATAAGGTGAATTTAAAATACTTCTTGATTAATATTTGACGATAATAATAAATATCTTTTCTACTTTATAATATGATTAAACATTATCACTAATAGTTTTAGTTAATTTTAAGACTGTAACAGTAAGAAAACTATGTATATCCTTTCTTTAAATATTTTTCCTTTTTTTAATGCATATACTACAATTAATTTACCATTTTTTCCTCACAAAAAAGACCAAGGATAAACTACAATATAGGATTGCACAAATGCCGAAGCCTTTTGGTCTTTCGGCAAAATAAAGTTCCTTATCCCGATTTCATCCTCGCGCTGAACTCTGAGGCGGAGCGGCAGGATCGGGCTGCGCAGGGTTGCCGCTCATCGGCTATGGAGAAAGGTTCGGTCGCCGGCGGTGTAGGTGGGGGCGCTTCGGGTTCGGGCTCAGCCGGCGATGGAGATCCGGCGTGGAGTGCGCCCCAGGGAAAATCCTGCAAAGGCTGTCTGTATTTCTCCTCGATCCTCAAATCCGACTCTCGGAGCCCTATTTGCATCGGCCTCACGAGGCCCCTCGAAGATGGTTCGATTGCTCCTCCCTCTCTTTGTAGATTGATTATTCATTCTTCTGCATGATTTGAGAATTGATATTTTAGGGATAATTTTGTTTCTGGATATGACGGAGGTGAATCGTTGATTTACCTAATCGATGATGGGTAGCGATTAATCTAGTGATCTGGGAAGGCATTTAGGTAAATTTTGTAAACGCGATTTTACTTGGGAGCATGACCCAACATGCCTTAATGTAGACGAAGAAAAGGATTGTCGATTTATGAGACAAAAAAATGACAATGACCCGTGAACATGAATTTGAATCTCAGTACAACCTTAAGATAAGAAAAAAAATTCACGTAGTTGGGACTAAATAGGGCTGCACGTCAAGTAGTATCATCATCCCTCATTGAACTTGGTTTTTGTTGATTTTTTTTTTTTAAAAAAAAATATTGATCAGCATGGATGAATTACTAATTTACAATTATTCGTGAACCTTTACTAACTGGAGCAATAGATGGATAAAATAGGGCAATTTCCCCCTTGTCTATGTGATCCCTGGGTTCTTTAGTATCTAGTTCATAATACTTTTTCTTGATAATTCGTAAAACTAGGGAGTATGTTATGCACACCTACGAAGTTTTAAAAGCATAAAACATATATAAGTTGTTTGTAGTCAAGTTGCCGCATACCACAGAGGCATGTGGGTATGTTATCACATTAAAGAATATTAAAATTAGTTATATCAAGAAAATGCATAAAATAACGGATAGAAAAGCTCATCTACAACATATATCAAGTTAGTCAGCCAAACCAATCTTCCTACAAAAAGTCACATTTGTCACGTAAGATGTTAATAAATTAATAAATAATTAAATATCAAGATTTTTTTACATCTATCACATAGACACCGATATAATCAATCTAAGCAGTTCATGAAATACAATTTTTGTGATTGACCTTAGCAGTGTAAAATATTAAAACAAATAACATATTGATTATTAACCAACTTAAGTTGGATTAATTTTTCCTTTTATAATTGAAATTTATTTGATAAACTTGTCAATAATGGATTTAAGTTGATTTTCTACTACAACTTTGTTGCATATTTGGTCCACATGTTGGTTGTGGCCAAAAAAACATTCAACATTGTTTCAATTTGATTTGACTACATATTGAATGCTGATATTGTACAATATGCAATTGCCCTCTCGTTTATGACAATATTGCACACCACATTCAATATCCTTCGTAATTTTTAAAGCTATATTATCATATCATTAAAGTATAATAATTTTCATGGTGTGTCACTGTCATGCACCCATAGCTGTGTCTAAAATTTTGATGCTTTTCCAGTGAATCCTCATGACTCACTTTAAAAAATCATAATGACTAATTGACAGCTAGATCCATATCTGTGTTGAACACTCATAGCTGATTCCCATGACCATAGAAGTTCTTGAACATTGATTTACTAGATAATTGTGTTGTGCCTTCTTTCTAAATGCTAGGAACTAGGAACATGTTGGTCTCTTTTCCTTTTCATTGATTCTTCTCAAATTTTCATTTAAAGTAATAAATTAGGCGCTTGCTTTATAAAACTGTATATGAAACTTAGGTATAGTACTTGAAAGAATGAATGGATAAAGTACCTAACTAATTCTTTACTTAGCTATAAATGTCCAAATTTATATGCAAATTTACTCAAATTATACACTAAACAGAAACACTTATTGTGCTTATTAAAAACCTAGGTAAATACATTTCTAATATAGCTGCACATTTGAGTTGATTCAGAGATGCTCAAATATGACAACAATACTCCAGTTCATCTCAACTCTTTGGAGTCAATTGCATGGATCTTATCTAATATCTCTTTGAAGGGGAGCCTTAGCGCAATAGTAAAGTTGCTTCCTTGTGACCGGAGGTCATGGATTCGAGTCTCTAAAACAGCCTCGTGTAAAGTAGGGTAAGGTTGTGTACAATGCTGGAGCTTCGTGCACCGAGTTGCCCTTTAATTGTTCCTTCAATTCTTTTTTTATTATGGAAATAAAATTTCATGTATTCAATTTTAGTTGTAGTCAACTTGAATTTTTTGCTTCTTCTAAAACTTCTAGCCCATAACTGTGGATTTTTCAAGTATAAAACTGATATTTCACATTTTGCAGTTAGTTATTTTTAATCTTATCTATTAGTGCCTAGCTACATTGTGGGAGAATCTGAGTTGGAAGCCGATAAAGAAGGTCGAAGCCTCTCAAACTTCAAATATGTTTGTGTTGGTTATTCAGTATTTGTAAACAGCAAAGATGGCTCCATTCAAAATCAAGAGAATGCTACTAAATTGCCTTTCTGTGCTGGTCTTGAGGTATTTTTCCTAATTAGAACTTTGTTGCTCTTGTTTAAGTTATAAACTTCTGATATCATGGTCACTTTTCAACACTAAATGCTTTGTAGATCTTGATAAAAAAAAAACTTTTATGATGAACAGGTGCAACAGAAAAAAAAATATCTCTTGCATATTTATGTTTGCTGTGAATCCATTCACTACAATAGACAAAAATAATACATAGACATTGCTTTCATTCAAGAAAAGGATAAATGCAAAATTCTTTTGAGTTGATAATTATTTTAAGTTATTTTAAATTAGCAATGTTTGAGGAAGCAACATCTGCTAGATGCTCTTTTTCTTGTTTCTTATTCAACTTTGACTAGTTAAGGTTGGGGAATTTTTAGAGTGATGTCATCTCTTTTTTCGGTAAGTTTAGTAAGTAAAAGAGAAAACAGAGGAAGTGATGCATGACAATAACCATTGTCTTAATCAACATGACTTCAGCTACCACAGCTACTAAAATGGATATAAGGAAAAAAGTGCAAATGGAGCCTGACAAAAGAAGGAGAAATGTAGTTCCTAAAAGGAGTACCACTGGTTTGCCATTAGATTTTTGCCACTTGTCATCTTGTAGTGAAAGTGGCAACTCTAAAGCATAGGTTCTATACTTGTTAAATTAGTTCAATTAAATATGTGGCATGTCTTAGAACATTCAGTGGATGAATGTCACGGTTTAATGTCCCAATTGTTTATGTGGTTATTTGTTTAGGCTTTCAGAAACCGATCAAACACTGCCCTTGCTGCATAAACTAAAAGCAACAACTATTGTCAAACCAAAATGGGTTGTAGGCTGTCAGTGAGTGCACTGGCGGAGGAGTTTGCATCTAGAAAATCAAACTAACCACACAACTTTGTGATTTCATTATTTGGGTGTCTCGTTCTTGGAACAATTCTACTGCAATGGAATTTCTGTCCTACAATTTCTACTCGCGCACTTAATTTTTGGAATTGGTTGTTAGCATTCGTCTATTTGTGGCATATGATGCATAAAAATAATATAAGGATTTTGATAAGATCCACAGTTGATGAAAAAACTTGCTGTTTTGAATGTGCTGCTGCCAAATGTATTCATTAGTATGAAAATTAATTTTTTAGTGGTAAAAGACACTTTGATAGGTGAATAACAAGCAAAATAATGATGACTAGATGGAACTTATGCTACTTACTACTTGGCTTAGTAGGCATTGATCACCTCCATTCTGTGGTATATAACACTTTCTAGTTAAATCAAGGCTAATTCTTATGCTCTTTCTCAGAAAACTGCTAGATTTCTCTTTTTCTCTTTTTAACATCTCAGAATCCTGAAAAATAATTTGCAAATGGGAACTATTGGAAATTCTTTTCAGCAACTAGAGAATATTCTTGTTGAATTTGCTGACATTGGATGTCAATGTGCAAACCCTCATTCAAGTCTATTCAAGCGAACTTTATCTGTAAGGTCAAGTTTATTTTCAGACTAAGTCTATCATCATTTGCAGTACCTTTTTCTGGCATGCAAAATAAGGGATATGATTCCTAGGACCCTCAACAATCTACTTGGAAAAGTTTACCAGCTTCTATACTTGCATTCTCGACAAGTGTTCAAATATTTGCTCCATTGATCTTAAAATGTTTTGCATTTGCATTGTCGTGTTTCTATCTCTATTGCTATATTTACAATTGTATCCTTTTTAAGCACAGACATGTATGCGTTGAAGTATGAATGTCTATTTCTAGCTGATATGGATCTTGATGATATGCCAAATTTTTTCACAGCTATTAGTGGATAGAAGGACATCAACAGAACGTGTGCCTGTTCATGTGCAGAATACAGAAGGTAATTCTAGAGCCTGTGCTTGTTTTATATGACTAAGTTTGTAAGATTAGCGTGGAAGTCACTTAGCTTATGAAACTTTTAGAATGCTAAGTAGTTATAACTTTAGAGTAGAGCCGTAGGTGCATTTGATACCACAAAGACAGCTTATATTGTTTCTTAGTAGAGACTACATACACGATGTGCTTAAATGAAATTTCTTCATTGTAGGTGGCTGTGCTTAGCCGACTTCACCTTCTGGGATAAGGCTTGATTGTTATTAACTATATGCGGGAAATAGTGCACCATTGAACCATGGATCAATTGGTCCATTGCTCACTATGTTATATTTTCTTTATCTAGACCTTCGATGATATTTTTTCAGAAAATGAGTCTTTATTTTTTTTTATGTTTGAAATTTGTCATAATTTATTGTGTTTATGTTGACTGCTGAGATAGCTGCTGGCCTAGATACGAAGAATCTGTTTATGGGACTTGTCCTTTTTTTTCTTCTTTCGGTCATGGGAATAGGGAGGGGAAGAGTGGAGAAGCACCAGTAGCAACAAAGAAGACTGCTATTAGTCAGGAAAATGGGATTGTGTTCAATTGTGTCAATTTAAGTAAGTCCAACTGGCAGTAGTTAATTTGATCATTTAAAGAAATCTAATTAATTCCAATACTAGTTGTCCTAACTTTCTTTAAGGATTATTTAATTTGGATCTTAAAAAATACACTAGGATACTATAAGATTCTATGCTCATATCAGATGAACGATACTTCTCTACTATTTATTTGGTATAATTAGTAGTCGAGTTTCTATTTGGAAGTAAACAAGCTATGTGAAAGGACTTTTAAGATTAAAACTCATTTAAGTTGCTCTTGGCATACCTTGGCATCATGGCATGCTATGGTACTGACCTTTACCTTTTACCTAATGCTTTAACCAATTCGCAATCTCCCTAACCTGACCTCTTTACCTCGTATTTAATCAGTATCGGCATCAATGTCTATGCATGTGTGTATAAAAGTCCTCCTAATCACATTCGACATTTTGCAGAAGCTCCTACTCACTTCCAACCAGCCAAAGCTAAACCAGAGAATGCATCAAGGAGCAACTTCTTCGACAAGTATGCTTTTGTTTATCGCCCCCCATTACTGATATCTAAGTGTAGTTTCCAGTTTTCCTTCTCGAACATAGCGTAGGCCGAATACAAAAAATACAAAAACTGTTTGTGATTTAACTTTTTATGTAAAGAAACAAAGCCAATACATAAATAAATAAATCTCTGAATCTTTTCTTTTGATGCAGATTTACGAGGAGTGCTGGGATTGTGGCCTTGGGCGTGGGTAGAAACCTTGTTAGAGTGGGTTATTCCATCAAGAATAACTTCGAAGATATATTATACGATCGCAAGCGTCCCAAGTAATGGATTGCAATATGGTATATATCTTATTGTTATAGGCCAATGACCAGAATTTACTGTCTCCATGAAACTATACGATGGAGACAGAATGGGTTAGGGATGACCCAATTCATCCAAGCCATTCGGGTTTACTTGTAGGATAATTTACTCTTGAAATTTTCTTTTGCTATAATTTTTATGGATAATTAATTATGTTCTCTTGATTTACTGTCATACTTAAAATTGAAGTTGCTATAATCATCTTCTATCAATCATGATAATCCTGCTAATACGTTCGATCATGCCATACAGATCAATAAATAATAGGTAAAAATCAAAAGAACGGTATCTTTCATTTATTATATATTTTTTTGTTGTTATTTTTTTTATGTAGTTGGAGCGTCTATGAAATGGTATGTAATTATAACAGTTAGGTAGTTATAATATAATTATAGCAGTTATTATATTATAATTTTCGCCATCATAGTTATAAGAACTTAGTTTCTACAACATAACTATTCACAATTTGACTCATAGTTGCCATTGGATTGATCGCTACTTAAAAATATAATGTAATATTAATTAGTTTAGTCGGTTAAAAAAAAAAGTTAAATATCTGGATTAAAAAAATAGATAATATAATATTAACTAGTATTGATGAAAAATAAAATATTGATTAGAGATAAAACTATATTATAGTGTTACTAAAGATAAAATATTTATAATGTAACAACCGGTAAAATATAGTATTATTAAAATATTTATAATGTAACAACCGGTAAAATATAGTATTATTAGTATGGACGAGAATTAAAATATCTATATTATAGGCTATAGAGTTTTTGAATCATAAAATAATATTAAAAATAATGATATTTTTCAAAAAATAAAATAAAGATGGGATATTCTTTTTTATAATTCCAAGGACATTCTTTTAATTTTTTAACCATAACTAATTACGTAAAACAATTATTTATTTATTAAAAAAATTTATGTACTAAAACCCGCTGCTCCGGCGGTCCAATTTACCGCATTCCCCAGCTGGCGAAATAGTTATTCGCGTGCCCTTCTACATCAAAAACACACTTTCCCTTTCCTTCGTGTGCCATTCCGCACGCCAGCCAATCCTGCCCGCACCATCATTGGTCAAATCGCGAGTGAGTTTCCGTGGGCCCTCGGATTAGTGGACCGACCTGGAGGGTTCGGTCTAAGTTCAGAAAAGCAGGGTCGACGAAGCATCACCAGCCACTCCCAACAGACTACCTATTTAAAAGGAGAAAGGGAGAGCGAGAGCCGGATCCCCTAGAAGTGCCTCCCTAGGCTTCTCCCATTCGTAGCCATCTTATCCGTCCGCATAGGATTTCATACGTCGGATGCTAGACACGCGTGGCTTGGAAATTTTTATTTTAAATCGCACGTGCAGTTATTGCAGCACAGCTAATGACGACTCCACCAAATACCTTGTTCGTCTTCGTCAAAGCGAATGGAAAACGAGTCTCTTGAAGGCGCAATTAAATAACGCCGATAAGATATTAAATGCGGCATATCGGCATCCGCGACGCCGCTTCGTGTCGGAAACGGTACGCATCGCTTAGACGTCACATTAATCAAATTCTATAAGTTGAAACCGGAAACGAGGAAAACACGCATGTGGAAACTTCACTTCGCCCCCCTAGAGTCTCGTTTTTTTATTCAAGACCTTAGCTTTTGATATATTACACTTCAATCTTTAAAAGACCCTCTTTGCTTAAATTGTCAAACTAACTTTGGTCTACCGTAATTTGACAAGTTAACGTGCAACGTGAGTTTATTTGTGTGTGTATATTATCATATTTAGGAGTGAGAGTTTATTTGTGTGTGTATATTATCATATTTAGGAGTGAGGAAAAGTTGAACAAATCGATTGTATCTTGAATCAATTGAATTTTTAAAATTTGATTTAGTTATTTTGATATTTCATTTCTTTAAAAAAAAATTATTAATATGATTCGATTTCAATTTTAAAATCTTTTATTCTATTAAATTGAATAAATTGAAATACAAAAATTGAACCGATAAATTTCTCATGTTAAAAAAATTCGATTTCAGTTTGTGTTAAATTTCCCATGATTTCATCTTTGTTAAAAAAAATTGATTAATTTAGTTAACGACGATTCGATTTATTTGATTTTATTAGAAAATTCAATTAATTTAGTTAGTTTAAAAAAATTAATTTAATCAATTTAATTTAATTTTAACTAAATACTCCACCTTAATGGTATTATGTTAAACCATGTAACACTATAATAAATATACATAATATATCAGATGATCGAGTTTAATAACATGTTTTGATCACAGTTAGATAACTATTTATTTTTATGATCTATTTTAGCTCAATCTTATTGTCTCATATTGAAATTATTATACATGTTTGATCTCTTCAATCGTAATTGAAAAAAAATAAAAAACTTCTATTACACTCATCAAACAAAATAAAAGTATTTTAAAATAAGAGAATTTCATATTAAAGTAATTAATATTGAACACAAATAGACAATATAATGCGTGTTAAATTAATAAATTGTAGAGTTTCTTCTCATTTGCACATGAAAATAGTCCAAGAGAATGTTAAATATCTCATTGTCCTTGTACTTCTTTTTTTAACTTGATCATGAGCTCCTTTGATAACATCATAAGACTTATAATTAAACTTTATTTGTCTTTATGATCTAAATGGACTTTTAGTTTATTATTGTAGTCAAATGCAAAGCAAATCAAGTTTGATAGCAAAGAAAATAACTCCAAGAGATGCACATGCTTGCCAAGTTGTTATTGATCATTGTATAGAGTAATAGTAGGGATCCTCTAATTCGTAAATTATAGATCAAGAAATGATCCATTGCATGGGGACCCTTGATTTGGATAGACTTCACCTTTAAATAGATAGGGTCTATTCAAATCAAGGATCTAAAAATATGGATCATCTTCTAGTCCGCAATTGGTAGATCAGAAGATTCGTCCTCATAGAGCAACGGGATAGTTGGAGTAGTTTTATAATTGACAAACTGTGAATACTAAAATGTAAAATTTGGAAACCGGGGTATAAATGTATAGGTGTTTAATTCTGAGGGGGAAAGGTTAAAATTACGGAGAAAAAGAATATTCCCGCCTGTAACGCCGCTCCGTGTCGGAAACTCGATATATCAGATAGCGTATCATCGTCTTTTATTCTTATTCTGCTCCTCTCCAATTCCCCGATCGGCCTTTCCTGCTCCGAGTCTCGTCCACTTGCCGGTTTCCTAAGGCTCCTCTTCTTCTCGCAGCTGCAGTGGCATCGCGATAGGGAATCATTTCGGCGTCCTGATTCGGAATTGTGGCATCGGCGGCAGGGGATTGTTTACTGAATCTGATGGGCGTTGGTTGATCTGCTTCGAATCTCCGTGCCGCGTGTGTCTCTTTGTGTTTGGGAATGGAATGGTATTGTGCTGATTTGTTTTGCAATTGTTTCGATTCTGTGTTGTTGATCTTGTCCAATAGTTAGAAATCTGGGTGATTGAGCTCTTTGAAATCTAGATTTTTGAAAGGAGGGTGGATTAGCTAAAGCGTCTATTTTTATTCTTCCTCTAGGAGCTTTCTGTTTGTATGTTGATTCTGGACACGTTTGAACAAAAAACGGAGTCTATTAATTAAGAAATCGATTGTGATAGGGCATTTGAGCTAGTCACTGAAGTGAAATTGGATGTAATGTATTTTTTTTTCATGTAATCATAAACCAGTCTATTTAATTTAGGTGAATCCTAGTATCTTTTCTATTTGCTGGGATTACAAAACAAACTTCTTTTAATCTTTATATTAGATGAATGTTAGGAAAATGCTCAATATTTAAGACGCTCCTTTTGGCTAGTTCTTAAATGAGATAGTTGCCTCCACTGGTTTGTGATGGAGAGTAGCACTTGTACGTATTGATGCTACTGTTACAGATGTCTGGAACTTTGGAGTTGGAGTGGTAAAAAAATCTTCTTTTTTTTTTTTTTGGAATTTTTATTCAAGAGACGGCGGTAAGAAAAAGATAACATTTGTTAATCTAATTTACATTGAGAGATTAATGTTTTTATTTGCATTTGAATGTATGTGAAGGTAAATTTACTGCTTTACGAACATGCTTGAATGCTTTAGACAAATTAGCACGGATAAACTTGTGTATCTTTTTTTATTCATTTCTTTTGTGCCAACAACTTTGTGAATGAACTAACCTTCATGTGGAGCATTACCTCTACAAAATTATCATGTGGTTCTGTTGAGTTTAGTGTTTTATTTGTGTAGCTCAATTATCCTTATCTTCGTTTAGTAACTGAGGCCTTCAGCTTGGTCATGTTGTTTTATAATAATTGAGGCGTATTGAAATTTGCAGTGGCTGTAGTGCATGTTGATGACTCCTTGGGTCCTGATTGAGAACTCCTTTATACCTTATAAATCATCACTTCGTTTGGACTGTGTTTGTGAGCTGAACGCATGCCCACATAGGTTTACTTGAAAAAGGAGCTATGCAGGAATCTACTGATCACAATCCAGGTGTAACCACACCAAGAGGCACACTGCAGCAATCTCTTCGCCGCTTGAGTAGCAAGAAGTCCCCAACAGCAAAAGGGCAGCATTCATCTCCAACTGTGTTTCCTGAAAAAAGAGGCAAGGTAAAATCACTGAAGAAGACTGATGCCAGTATTGCTATTGAAGATTCTGGGAAAGCAAAGCCTCATGAACACAAGATTGATATTGGGGATGAAAAATCTGATTTGTTAGGATATGTAGTTTTTAGCGGGAAGCTTACTCTGGAAAAGAAAGCTAAAGGTTCAAGTGCTGATGAGCAAAAGGGGTCCGAAAATTTAATCTCTAATATATTTGAAGCAAGACTTTCAAGTAAAGCCCTGATATGGGGTTCTAATACTCTTAGCATCAATGAGATCATTTCTGTAAGTTTCCTAGAGTTCTCTATCATGCTACCCTTTCTAATTATAAAAGCCCTTATATTTAGTTGTAACTATTGTAGGTATCTTACCATGCTGGTGTAAGATATTTCACTATCCACGCATATCCTAAGAAAAGGAGATCATGCGGGCTTTCTTGCTTCTTGAAGCCACAAAGAGTTCAACAAGATTTCCGCTTCTTAGCTTCTAGCTCACAAGAAACCTTACAATGGGTACAAGCTTTTGCAGACCAGCAATGTTCAATTAATAGTTTGCCTCATCCCATGATTTCTAAGAAGCAGGAACCTGACATTGTTGCTGATGAGCCTCTGTTTAATCTACCATATATAAGATGTAAAAGTCCACCGAGCATTCTTGTGATACTGAATCCTCGTTCTGGGCATGGCCGATCAAGTAAAGTTTTTCATTCAAAAGTTGAACCAATTTTTAAGGTATGTATGAGACTGTGATCATTTATTAATATTTCTAGGATTGTATGATCCAATCTACTCTGTTTATGATCTTTATACCCATGCTCTTGATGAGTTTCCATTGTCGATTTTTTTTTTAAATTTGTTATATTTCTTTGGAACAAAACTAGCTAAGCATGATTTAATGGAAACTATTTATCATTTTGACACCATGCTAGTAGGATCTGAGCACGATTAACTTTGATATAGTGAAGGAGATATTGATACAATATCAATAGTAATAATATAAAGAATGACTGGTTGAATTTGAGAGAAGCCATCAGAACCCTGAATGATTGTCATGCGCCTAGACTGAGAAAAATGTTAAAATTTGTAATATGTCCTACTATACTTCATGAATTAGAGTGTTTGACAATTAGAAAATAGTTTATGTAAAAGTTAATATAACATAGATAATGATGCCTAGATGTTTGTGTAGATTAATAGAAAGAATTAGATAAAGGATACTACTAAAGAAAACAATTAGGGGTAGCTCTAAAGAAAAATTATGTTAATATGAAATAGATTTGTTCAGTGACAATTAATAAATTTTATAATTCAACAAGTTAAATCAATTGGAGTTGAAGGTTGCAAGAAGTAAAGAACCATAGATGATAGAACACAATAACTCTCTGCAACTCAATTAAGATAATTGAATATCACTAGGGATATTAATGTGAATAGAGTTCGACGAAGGAATAAGATCTATATAGCCGATCCAGAACAGTTTGGCCATAGTTGTTAGAATTGTAGGACAAAAGAGTGGTCAGTATTTACCATTTATATGATAACTGGATAATAAAAGTTTATGCTTCCTATTTATTTTACATGGAAAGTCTTAGGATTTGTTTGCTTGAAACTGCAAATGTTTTGGTAAGTAGTAACTGTTTACTTCTCTTTCTATAATTGATCAAAGCATGTGCTTAATAAAGGGCATAATTTGAAATTTCTCATGGATGGAAAACTGGTAACAGCTTGCAGGCTTCAAGATGGAAGTAGTTAAGACCACTTATGCTGGTCATGCAAGAAACCTTGCTTCCACGGTTGACTTCAGTACATGTCCAGATGGTATGTTGCTAAGTTCATTCAACTTGATCTTTCTTCCTGTCTCCTTGTTTCTTATTGTGTCTACAATGCTCATCTAGGAATTGTTTGCGTTGGTGGTGATGGAATTGTTAATGAGGTCAGTTATTTGTTTCACGTTTCTTATATAGTTCTGGAAATTTTTTTTAGATAGAACAAGATGAATAAAATAGAATAAATTTTTGATGAACTATGAATTTAGAACTTCACTAGTTTTGTTAGCAATATATGTGCATGTGATCCCTTCTTGGATATGCAAAATCTTGAATCAAAAGAAATGTTTTCTCATGATTGGTGATGGTGAATTGACTGGGTGTAGAAATCTAGGTCATGTTCGAGCAGAAATAAAAGAGCTGCAGATGAAGGTAACTGCTTCCACTGAATTCAGGGAAAGTAATTCACGTTCGTGCTTGGGAGTTGAGAGACATGTTCATATTTGGAATGCTTGAAAGTGTGGCATTTAGGGTGCAAGATAATCCTTTAGTGCTGCTTACTTTGTCTATGGAAAGTATCTGTGGTTTTGGGTAATAGGAAAAGACATAAAAGTGATCTTCTGGAAAGTTCTGCTGATTTGCAATCCCAAGTTTAATACCAAAATAAATAATGAAGACCCTTTATCAGAAACTAAATTAAACGAAAAGAATATTTAAGAAGTCTTACAACATTTAGGCATTACTTTGCCCTTCCTTTCAAATATATTTCCTCTGATGTTTACTTCTCCCATTAATTCTTGTGCTTCCTAATTTGTTTCCATGATCTCAGAAAAAAAAAGGATACTTAAGCAAAGATCACATTACTTTTTTTCTTATAGACTAGGCATTTATTGTAACCAATATTGTTGCTCTGATGATGTGCATAATTTTCAAGTCTACTAAGTTATAAGTTACAAAATGTTAATCAATAGTAAATTGTTGGTGTTTATGACCTTTGATAGTCTCTTCTACCTATATTAATTGTTTGTCAAAGTAAAAATTACTAGAATGTCCTTTGTATTATGTGGTTTTTACATTTAATTTTATAGCCCTATAACATTCCACCTCTTCCTCAAGTTGATTTAAATATATTATGGAAATCTATCTTACTACAAACTAGAGAAGAATGAGCTAAGATTCCTCCTCAAATTGATTTATGACCTTAGGTAGTCCTTTCTGCCTATGCTAATCGTTCATCAATGTAAGAATTACTAAAAGGTCCTTCCCAATATGTGATTTTTACATTTGATTTTATGGAGGAATCACCGCACTAAAACCTTCTTCTTCATCATTATTAGTTCCCCACTGTATGTAACGCTGCTTAAAAAATTGTCATTATCATCCAGTTGGTATAATGAAAATGGGTGACCATTAATTCTCAATTAAACACCTCTTCTCCATGCCCTTCTACTACTCGACCAAAGTACTCTTCTAATTCATTTATTATATACAAGTGGTGCAATCTGATAAACTCATCATCCTCGAAAAATTTAATAGAAAGTTATCCAATAACCATCTTCATCCCCAATGACTTTTACATCAGAGTGACTTTTTGCTTTATTTGACAAACAACCATGTCATGTGTTGTGGTTCTTTCCAACACAACAATCATTGTTGCCTAGGTGTGAAAGGTAGAAAATGTAACATCTTGAATGACAAATGATATGGCGAATAGGGTAGGGTCCCTGGAGTGGGGTCGAAGTCAATAAGGCTGGTTGATGTGGCGGTCAAAGACAAGGGGGTGTCAACACTCGGGGCTAGCACGGTAGTCATGACCTAACCGAGTGGTCTAGCTCCATGGAACCCTAAGCCGTATTATTGTGATTCGGAGCCGAGTCCTTTCGGTTTGATCAGATATGATAGACGCACAAGCCTGATCGAACTCCTTGGCCGAGCGGAGGTTGAGTCCTCAAGGTGGTCAACATTCCTTAGCCGGCCCAACCTCATCCGAGAATGAGGTCCAACCGAACTCCTTGGCCGAGTGGAGGCTGAGCCCTTAAAGTAGTCAGCATTCCTTAGCTGACTCGACTCCATTTGAGAGCGAGGTCCGACCGAAAGTTAAAGGGGACTCAGTTAGCCTACCATCAAAATGCATTCCAAGCCCACCAACCTAACGACCCAATATTCCTTTTTAGTGTTTTGTATAACAGTTGTCAGAGAATCAGGGGAATATTCCCTGTGCAATCTACATGAAGTAAGCTTCTACCCTACAAAGCACAGAAATGGTGGGTCTATTTTACGAAAGTTGTCAGAATGCCAGAATGGTCAATCCTTTTTGGAAAATGTATCGATATTCATGCACGGAGGAAAACTAGCACTATATAAGGGATCTCCTCCTAAAGACGTAGGTACACGAGATTACACATTCAGATCTTACTGCTTATTTTTACTGTCTGTCACATTCCATTTTTCTCTCTTGAGCAATTGCCTAAATTGAGAGTCGGAGTGCTTTCGCCGAGGACCCCTCCCTGCCTGGTTGCTGCTGTTCTTTTCCCTCTACGTTCCTTTTTGACATGCAGGATCACTTGGCGCTACCTTCTTCTAGTTCAAAGTCTTTTCACTGTGAACGTCAAAGCCACCTGTCCATCTTCCTTGATTTTAGACAGGATCAACAAAGGTTTAGTTCAGATTTACCTAGGACATCATCTTCACTTTAATATAACATGAAGTTGTTTGGACACACAATACATTCCTCCTCAAGCCTATTTAAATATATTATAGAAATATATCTTATTACAAACTAAAGAAGAATGAAGCTCAACAAGAAGAATGGAGCTAAAATTTTTCATACTAAACCCTCAAAGATTACTTTAGAGCTAGGACTCTAAACAAACCAAGCCGAGCCAAGTTTTAACCGAACCACCCGGCCTAAAATGAACCAAGCCATTGGAATGATTGTTCAAGTTTAGTTTGGTTTATTTTTTATAAGCTTGAGCTTAGTTCGTTTAGATATTATCGAGTTCTCAATTCAAGCTTGTTTGATTGTTGAAACTTTTTCTTGTTTGATTGATTATTGAGCTTGATAATTCAAACTTGTTTGTTCATTTTAAAAGGTTTTTTGTTTATTTAGTATGTTGATAAAAGTTTTATTAATGAACATAGTTCGTGAATAATATTCATGAACGTTGTTCATGAACATTAACGCGTTAAACACATATGTTCAAGCTTGTTTGTTTAGTTTAATGAATTGTTTAAACTTGTTTATTTAATTGATCTTGTGTGTATTGAACGAACATAAACAAGCTCTTACCAAGATGAACACCAAGCTTTTTCACGAATGTTTGGTTCATTTGCAGCACTATTTAGAGCTAAACTGAAGAATGGAATTGAAGAGAGGCGTTATTGATGTTGAGCTAATGAATAGACTAGTGAAGTGCCTTTATGGATATTTGGCAGCCCAAATCTGAGAGGACTTTGGAGCATCGCTTCTAGCTTAGAATTGGAGAAAGTGTTAATACTTCTCAGCAAGATCTATAATAGTGGAACCAAACTGAGTTGATGGACCCCCTCAGAACACATGAGTTTAATTGTCCAATGGATAGTCATGGAGAGAATTGCAAAGATTCTTGACATACCCAAATTCCCCACAATGAGCACACTCGTGCTTTCTTTATTCAGGAGCACAGGAACCATGATATCACTATTGGCCTTCTTGATGGTCCTATGATTCTTCAGTTAATAGTTGAATTGCCACAGTAGATTAGTCCATTGTTGGTTCAGAGGATGGTAGAACTGTAGTAGAAGCTTGTAGAATCCACATGCACACATTCAACAGATGTGGAGTGGAAGAGTGTCTCAAGATTTAAGTTTTTTTACTAGCTTTAACTAAGGATGGACACGGTCAAAGAACATGATGGTGAGGGACTTAGCCAAGCGACTATACACAACTCTCCATCTACAATAATTTGGAAGATGTGTATGGCACTCACTGCAAAAGCATACGAGCGAACCAAGAGATGTTACCTGGATGCCACTCCTTCCATAAAGCATAATTCTTACTATAAAATTTCTCTGTAATGATGTTTGTAGTGTAGTAAAACTCAAAAAATTAATCTCAAGAGGTATCAAGGGAGTATTCAAGTAATGAAATGGAAAATAAATTTGGGTGGTGACATCCTGTAGCTGCAGTAACCTGACCCAGTAGGTGGGTCACTGCTTGGGAGAACTAAAGAAGGATGCAATCTAATGTTATCTGCAGAGCAATTGATTGACAGTGTCGCATGGATTTAGTTGAACTGCCTGTCAGCATTTAAGGATTCTGTATTAGCGGTGCATTCTACGTTCTCAGGATACTACTGTTGCTTGTTGAAGGGGGTGTTCTATCTGAGTTTTTTCAATAAGGAGTTTGAAGTGGCATCTAGGTGGTGAGAGATGCTGCAGGAGGCAACAAACCTACGGGTTGTCCTAGCAACATGACGATGTGTTCAACATGGTAGTCTGATGCTAGATGACGCTGCAGGAGATGTGAACCCACAGATATGTGTGGTTTTGGTCCTTTGCTCACTTGGTGTTCAAATTCAGGGGCAACAAAGATGAAAAACCGGGACATGGAGCTGAATAGCTCTTTGCTCATGTGCAGAGGAAGTGAGAGAAGGACTCAGCGGCTTGGTTCCTGATGGCTGAAGTTCTCATGCACATAGGGTCAGCATGTGGTGATGATTGAAGGCACCACAGTGGTGAGGGAAGGTGGAGATCCAATATTGTAACAATGATGGGAATGTTTTTGATACCATGTTAGGGTTCATTGATAGTCCCTTCTTTGGCAGAGAAGAAGGGACTATCAATGAACATGTAAAAAGCTACATGTGGGTCCTTGGGATTATGAGATTTTTTCTTCTTGGTTACTAGGTAGGTCCATAACAAAAGATTGATGCAATAAGCATTTTCTTTCATCTTTTTCGCTCATGTATTTAGCAACCATTGGATGTATACAAAGAGTACTCTTAGATAAATTATCTATGCTTAAACTATCTTTCAGTTGGTCCTAAATCACATAAGTATATTCCCTTTGCTTTTTTAACATTGGTTCTTTCTGAATGCATAGATTTGATAATTGTACAGGTGCTCAATGGGCTTCTAACTAGAGAAAACCAACAGGAAGCAATTTCCATGCCAATAGGTGTGATTCCTGCTGGTTCTGATAATTCACTTGTTTGGACAGTTTTGGGAGTGAGAGATCCTATCTCAGCTGCAATGGCCATTGTCAAGGTAATACTCTGATTTTTATGATAAAATGCTGTTAGTTTTATGCTAGTAACAAAAAAATGATAACAAAAATTGTGTTGGTTTTTATCAACTCTGTTAGGGATGTAGTGGCCAGAAGATTATTAAAATTTTATTATGAAAAACTATTCTAATGATTTTCTAAACAAGAAAACGTTTGCTGGTAGTTTCAATCAAGGACTCAAATACTGTGTTGTTTCAGTCAGCATGGGTGAAACATCTCGTTCATTGGTTAACCAAAATTGACTCAGTATTGGCATAGGCGAATTGCAGTAGGTACCATCCATTTTGATCTGTCTTCACTAGTATCCACCAAAAGAGAGCTTCTGTGTGTTGGCAACACCTGTTCTAGAAGAGTGCGGGTGTGTGTATCTGCAGGTGGGTGATATAGTGACTTCCTTGTGTGTGTGTTTTGAAGTTACAAGGCTAATTATGCTAGCTTGACAAATGGGGACTTGATCTTTTTATGTGTGTGTACGACTGAATAGCTAAGAACAATTCAAAATATTAAACGACTATTTCCTATAAAGGACAAAAAAGTGGAAGGATGAAAACGTAAAGAAGAAAGAGTGGATGTAAATATAAATGAAAGATCTTTGTTTTATTTACATCCGCTCATTTTCTTACTTTTCCATCATTTGCGGAAAACCAACTCTAAATGTATAGATTTTAATTGTGAAGAGTTTTTACATTCATCAAAACATGAATTTTGAGGAATTAGTGAAAGCTGTATGGTTTACTACGTAAATATCCTTTGAAGCATCTTTAGCATAATTTTCATCCATGGTTTTAATATTTTTGATACAAATACAAGTTGATTCAAGTTCTAGTTCATTATTATATGCCTTGACCTACTGTTGAAACTTGTTTATTTATCTTACCAGCTTATACCATTACTGTATCATGATTGCAGGGTGGACTCACTGCGACTGATGTTCTTACTGTCAAATGGATCCAGAATGGCATAACTCATTTTGGAACAACTGTTTCATACTTTGGCTTCCTGAGTGATGGTAACTTCATGGATTTGTTTTACTTTCTATATTTTATTAGCCTGCTCTTATTGTATGATCAATCATGCTCCAATACCTTATCCTTTGGGCTATCGATACACTATACTTCCTTGCAGACAGTTCTTATGTCGTGGTGACATAATGAAGTTGGTAGCAGAAAATTAACCTCTTCTTCCCTGTTATTTCTATTTGTATAATGGAGACCCTCCTAAGCATCATCCTAGTTCACATTCAAGAATTACAGACCTTGTTGTCAAGTTGGAGGTGAAGATTGCTTTAACACCTGAGCCACTTATAAATTTATACCATGCCCTAAAATTTATGACACCAAATGAAATTGTATGAGCTATACCCCACCTCTACCTTATTTCAGTTGTGATTATATATACACAATAATAGTATCGTTTTATAAGTAGTAATTATCTTATCTTGAGATCTTCGATGTTAAATCCTGCAGTCCTGGAACTCTCTGAGAAGTACCAGAAACGCTTTGGTCCCTTGCGCTATTTTGTGGCTGGATTTCTTAAAATTCTTTGCTTGCCAGAGTACAGCTTTGATGTGGAATACCTCCCAAATACTAAGGCAGCAAGTGCTGAAGAAAAAATTTCAGTGGAACAACATAAAGTCGACATGTCAGACCTATATATGGATTTGCAGAGGTCAAGAAAAGAAGGCCTTACCAGAGCTTCGAGTTTATCGAGCATTGACTCGATTAGGACTCCAGGAGGTGATCCGGAAACAACTGGTAGCACAATTGCAAGCAGTGAGCCATCGGAGTTTGTTCGAGCACTTGATCCTAAATCAAAGCGTTTATCCTTGGGAAGAAATTCAATGGCTGAGCCAGATGAAGTCCTTCATCCGCAGCATCACCTGTCCCCGAATCCAAACTGGCCGAGGACCAGATCAAAATCAAGAACTGATAGAACATGGCTGGGTCTGACTGTCACAACCGATGCCAAAAGCTCTTGGACAGCTACCTCATTGTATGACAAAGAAGACATTTCCTCGACCGTGTCTGATCCAGGACCAATCTGGGACTCAGAACCAAAGTGGGACTCCGAGCCAAAATGGGACACTGAGCCGAACTGGGAAAGTGAGAAACCGATTGAGCTGCCAGGGCCACCACCCGATGACATTGAATTGGGGATGATGAAAGAGGAGCTAGTTCCAAGCTTAGAAGAGAAGTGGGTCGTTAAAAAGGGCCGGTTTCTTGCTGTTCTTGTATGCAATCATTCTTGCAAGACTGTTCAGAGTCTGAGCTCGCAGGTCATTGCTCCAAAAGCAGAGCACGACGATAATTGTTTGGATTTGCTACTGATCAATGGAAGTGGAAGGCTGAAGTTGATGAGATTCTTTATGTATCTTCAGTTCGGTCGACATCTTTCTCTCCCTTATGTTGACTATGTTAAGGTATACTAAAACTGTCATATATTTGTTCTTCAAATTCCTGCTCTCCAGTGAGTCTGGCTTGCATTTATGATCTTGTTCTTGATATTGTAGGTTAAGTCTGTGAAGATAAAGCCTGCCTCAAACACGAACAATGGGTGCGGTATTGACGGGGAGCTCCTTCATGTAGATGGGCAAGCCTTGTGTTCTTTGCACCCGGAGCAGTGCAGACTGATAGGTCGCCATGCCAAGGACCAAACCTAAAGCATGCCAATCAATATCTCCCAAGTCTTCAACCTCTACTAGAACGAGATGTACTCGCACATTGATCCTGGTGTACGGCTCTCTTGTATAATTTTAAGTGCCTTTTTTTTTACAATATGGTGAATGAATCTGTCGTCTTATGTTTCTAGTTAGATTATCGCCTTATTTGAACATCGTTTTTTTTTTTTTTGCTTTTTTACAATCCTATACTTCTTGGGATCTATATAGGACAACAAAGTATAGCACTGTATGTATTTTTAAATCTACATGAGGTGTCAGTTATTTAGAGGATGACAATTTTATTATAATAGATAAAGGAATAATTTATGATGGAAACATATCTTTAAGGAAAAAAAAAATTTCTTCTCATCTTTTAATCATTTGGCAGTTGACTCTATGAGCATAATCAATTATGTTTTACTCTAGTTTTTTAGCTATTAAAATTTATCAAAATATTTTAGTTAAATATCCTCATGATTTTTAATAATAAAATGGAAATGTATATTAATTTTGACAATGAATGGGTCATTAAAATATATATATTTTTTAATTTTTAAAGAGCTACTTTGCTGTTTTGGAAATGAAATTCGCCCTTTTATAAAACGGTGCATAATTTAATGGTTATTAAATTTAAAAGTCAAAACCCAAAAGGATGATGCCGTTGTTAAGGAAAAAATATCATTAACCCCTGTATTTTTTATTAAGTAATATTTTCTCATCTGTATTTAAAAATAATAATATTTAACTCTTTTGGCTAAAGTAAAATGTGAAAATTTTTATAAAAGATAATTATGTATTTTTGATTTTTTTAAAATAATATTAAGAGGAAAAATAAATATATTAAATTTATTGATAATTTACGTCCACTTCTATTTTTTTTATTAATAT
Organism: Zingiber officinale; assembly: GCF_018446385.1. Classification (NCBI taxonomy): domain Eukaryota; kingdom Viridiplantae; phylum Streptophyta; class Magnoliopsida; order Zingiberales; family Zingiberaceae; genus Zingiber; species Zingiber officinale. The sequence goes on from NC_055988.1 coordinate 84,353,705, forward strand.
ATGAATTAATTCTAGATAATTTAAGGTCCTAATTGATATTTTTAATATGTATATGACTATTGATTTACTAATTAAAATCAAAAAATTATATGTAATCTCCAATAATATATAATGATTAATATTTAATTATATGAATAAAATAAAATTAGGTAGTTTAAAATTTATGTTTTCATTGCCCCACGACCTTTAAATATAATGTATAATAATTATTTTCTTCATTTTCTCTTAAATTTAAAAGTTTAGATCTGCTCGATCTGCCTCTGTCCACAATTATATAAGGTTCCGTTAAAATAGGTGAATGTATAATTTTCTTTTCTAACACGAAGGTAAATTTTCTTTATATTTTTTGAGCTATTATACTTTCACAGACATGCACACGAGCCTCACATCTTAGTTCATCACTGACTTGACTGTCAAAGAGGGTAATACTAATAAAGTCAACCCTCAGCTGACAAGTTTTGCTTTGCATGACACCAAGAGTGGATGCACCGATAAAACGGACATCAACTACATATCTAAGCGAGTGATGAAGGGCACCATCACTAGATGCTTCTATAATTTTTTTTTATGTATATTTTTCTCCCTATATATACAATAGATCTAACTAATCGATAATTAAAGAGCCAACCTCAAAGACATATGTAATTATTTTCCATATCAATTATATATATAATTTTTTTTCTCAAAAGATTATCAAAAAAAATATTAAAAAGATAAGGACATAATTATTATATATATATATTTTTTAAATTTGACTTTGGTCAAAGGGGATTAAGTGTTATTTTTTAAATGGGGGATACTACTTGATAGAAAATACAGGGAATTAAAGATATTTTTTCCTTTTTTAAATTTATTATCAAAAGATGTTCTATCTTATTTCTTAGCATTCACATCAGTTTCTTTAAACATAAAATTTATCTTAAATTTTATATTTTACTTTAAAAATTTTACATAAGTTACCCTATTCATTTCTTAAATTTAGATTTTATGAATAGTATTTCTCTAAATTTAGAAACTGAAATACATTCCCTAAATATAAAAATATTATTTAATTTGGAAAAGAGAAAAAAAAATAAATGAAATGAATTGGGTAAGGAAAAGTAGATATTACATGGGAAGAGAGAAAAAATAATTAAAAAATATAGAAGAAAGAAAAATTAATAAAACATAAGGATAATAGAAATTTTAGATTAGATGATGTAGTATGCAATAAAAAAATAATTGTTTAAATTTAATAAAACAGATGATTTATTTTAAATTTTAGAAATATTATAAAAAAACTGATGTAAATATTTACACTTTACTTGATAAAAATATTTTTATTTTTGGTATTATTTATATCAGCTAAAAGATCATAATTGCTAAGTAATTATAGTTTCATACTATTGTAACAACTATGATAATTGTGTAATTATATGATTGGGTAACTATTATAATATAATATTAATGATAAGAAATAATATGTTTATGTTGCTGCAGCTATGATTCATAGCTATTGTAAGATAACATTGATATATGTTGATCAAAGATAAACTATTCATATCCCAAGACTATAAATTATAGTTAAAGTGCTACTATTAATTAGAGTCGAAATGCTACAATAACACAATATTGATTAATATTCATAAAGATGAAGTATTGTTATAATATAATTTATTAGTATTGATAAGAATTAAAATGTCTATATAGCTACTACAATTAGGGGTGTAAATGAACAAAGTCGTTCATGAACTATTCGAACCTCGATTCGATAAAAACTTGTTTGAGCTCATTTAATAAGGCTCGTTAAGATAAATAAATCAAACTCAAGTTTCATAATATTCGACTCGTTAGCTTGTGAACATGTTCGTTAAGCTAAAAACGAATAAAAATAATAATTTTGATATTAAATTTATAGATTTTACACCCTACTTATAAAATGTATAGATAAATATATTAAATTTATTTATTAGAATAAAATTATAAATTTTAATAAAAATATTATAATTTTTTCTAAATATATAATTTAATTTTAATGAATATTTAAATTTATAGTTTATATTTATTAAGATTGTTTAAACTCGATAAAAACTCAAATAAGTTCTTGAGCTATAAATATATTCATTAAATAAAACTCAAGCTCAAATCGATTATAAACGAGTCAAATTCAAACATTTAAGAGTTCGGCTCGACTCATTACATCCCCTAACTACAATATAATTTTTTATGTTGATTAAAATTAAAATATTTATTTTATAGCAATTATAAATTTATAGGTGCCATAATATAGTATCAAAAAATAAGAACAGTTTGGAAAATGCAATATATAGGATAGAATGTCTTTTTGATAATCAGTCAAAAGGGACACCTTTTAATTATTCTAAAAAAAGGCACTGATTTAGTGATTTGTATCCAAATTTTAATGCGCCGTTTTGGTAAAAATAACGAGAATTGAAACATAATAATAGAAGGGGCATTTTGAAAGTTGTAAATATTTGGAAAAGTTTGAAAATAGGATAACTTTTGGTATTGCAAGGGAAGTTTCCGAATGCTTTGCTTTGCTTGGCTTGGGAGGCTAGACTGCTCTCGATGTCATGGTGTTGCCATCATCGCACCGCCTACGCGGCCTGCTCTCGATTTCGGAGTGAAATCGAGAGGCGGAACAGTTGGGAGTTGTCGAGCTTGGGAAGAGACGGCGGGGCGGGCGGTCGATCGATCGATCGATGTGGGTTTCGAATTGGGTGGAGGGTGGGATCAGGAGCTTCATCGGCAGTGCAACGGGCGGCGGCGGCGGGTGGATCTGGTCCAGCGTAGACGGGAAAGCGGGGTGGTGGCATGAGGGCCTAGTCATCTACGGCGTGACGGCCATGGCCGGACTCGCCCTTGCCGCCACACTCGTCATCTCGACGCGGAGGTAAAAGAAAGAAAAAAAAAGCCGAATATGCGCTTGCGTTTTTCGTTTCTCATCTTCCCGACCAGTAGCAGGTTAGAAAGAAATCGATTATTTGAGAGAGAGAGAGAGAGAGAGAGAGAGAGAGATGCCGTAGATGAGCGCCCTCCGACGAACCGGTATGAGAGAGAGATGCCGTAGATGAGCGCCCTCCGACGAACCGGTATGGTTCGTATTCACCATCGTTGTCGTCGCCTAGGTCGTCCTGGATTCATTTGAGATCGCTCCTCATTGTTGCCTCCTCACCAATTCCTGATCGGTGAGTCCCCTTTTCCCTCTCTCTTCCATCCCATTTTCCCTCTCTCTTCCATGCCTTTTCAGTGCCTTCTTGTTTTTCTCTGGAGCATCGATTGGATTCGGTATACAACTTCACTCTCCCAATTCACCTAAAGACAGTAGCTAAATATACTTTGTTCCTTCATTGCCTTTCCTCTATCATGTTCTTCCTACTCTTTATCCACACACCGGTTTCATGTTTTTGGCGAGCTTAAATTTTGCTCTCACTGATTGATGGATGATATTATTCTTAAGAATAATAGTAAAGTAACGCTAGCTTTGTCTCACAAAGTAACTAGATTATACTATTATCTGAAAGTTGAGAAGAACAGTAGGTTCCAATTCCCCTATCCTGAGAAAAATTGTAACTTCTAAAAGGGAAAAAAATCATTATAACTAGTCCTTCCTTACTTTTCAGAAAGAACCATGTCAATCAAATTAAATATTCTACTATTTATATCAAGGATACCACATTGGTGAGCTTGTAGCTGTATTGCATTGTGGTTGCTTCTTTCGCCATGGACTGTGTCACTCGCTGAAATTAACATGACATTTGGATTTACTGAGTAAATATAAGATTAGTTATCTATGGGAGATAAATTACTTGGCAAAAATTGTACAGATGAAAACATTCTTGTCTGTTTTTGTAAATTCATTTATAACAAGGGAATAAGTGCATCATTTGTTTTAAATTTTACCATGTTTACACTCTTCATCATTTAGTTCTTTCATAACATCATCGTAGTGTTTCAGAGGCAGTCTTAGGTCACCATGGTCTCGGAGGATAGGGAAACATCCCCTTACTAGGCACCAATGGAACAATTTCTTCACCTTTGATGGAAAGCTTCGTGATGGCGGAATTAAGTTCTTAAAGAAAGTTCGGACTGCAGTAAGAGTCTTCTCGTAGTTCAATGCCACTTTCTGATGCTTATATTAGTTATATGATCTATTTTGACAAAAAAAAATATGAATACATTTGGAGCAATTACTTTTAATTGTGATTCAGGGAGTTGAGCCAAGCATCAGGCCTGAAGTCTGGCCTTTCCTTCTTGGAGTGTGAGACTCTAAACCATATTTTCTGAACAGTTTGATACCTTGTTTAACTTTAAAATAGGCTGCAAAATATAATCTGTATTGTCCTTTTCCCCCTTAATTTGTCAGCATTGTTTTCTTTGTCTTCTTGTTTGCAAGGCCTTTGTGTTAATTATCTAATTCATCATTTCATTCTTATCTCAAGCTTGCATCTAAAGTTCAAAGTATTTGCATCACTTAGGGATATGTTATGCAGATAGGTGCAAAATCGAAGATACGCCCTCACCATAAATAGTTAGTTTTTTATATTAGAAAAAATGACAATTTAAATTGCCCTCATGGACTTCATATATTTTATTTATATCTACCTCATGATAGATAACAAGATGCCAATAAGATTGTAAGTGTTAACGAATATATAAGCATATAGTGGATATCTGAAAGCTATACGAAATTGTTTGTCCTTAGAAACAAAGTTACATGATAGAAAGACTATCACTGAATTCTTTGCATTCCTCTTTTGCAACATGAGATTAGAAAATAGGAAAAAATCTTTGGTCAATTTCTATAAGAAGTGGAACTTAGCTTCTAGTAGCAGGCTTGAATTGGATATATGTTAGTCAACTCAATGCCAATAAATTAGTTTAGTGCGGGCTAACAAATTGAGAATAATTAAGATAGACGAACAAAATGCCCATTTTAGTAGAAGCCACAAATCTGTTAGATCTACTTATGAAAGTCACATTAATTATTTTATAATTTTTTATTATTCATCATTGAAGGGGAGCCTTGACGCAGCGGTAAAGTTGTTGTCATGTGACCAAAAGGTCACGGGTTCGAATCCTGGAAACAGCCTCTTGCAAAAAGCAGGGTAAGACTGCGTACAATGGATCCTTCCCCGAACCCCGCATGGCGGGAGCTTCGTGCACTAGGCTGCCTTTTTTCTTATTATTATTATTCACCATTCATTAAAAATCTAGGTCTTCATTCTAACACAATATGCCTTTACCACCTGAAAACATCAAAAGGGTGGGCAAGGAGAAAGCAACCAGTCACATCATTGCCCAGATGTAATGCAAACTAGTAAAGGATTTTCACATTATTTTAGGTCAACCATCAATGCCAATAAAGAAGCTAGTCTATGGTTACAAGATTAGGTAGGTAATTTGCTATATAGAAACACCTTCCATGAATTGATTAAAATTAACAGATGCAATGGTTGCGAGCATTAACATGATATGCTTGTAGGAAACAAAATGGTGAATAATAAAAAATTATAAAATAATTAATGTGACTTTCATAACTAGATCTAACAGATTTGTGGCTTCTACTAAAATGGACATTTTGTTCGTCTATCTTAATTATTCTCTAACTTTTATCTTTGCTGAAACTACATTTAAATAACAATTATAGTCCTACTTTTAATTTTCAGTTTCTAAAGATTGTCATCTCCATGATACAAGCTTCATGCTTATTGTGTTAAAAGATATAGGTGCTAGTGCTGTCCCAACCTTCATTGTAGGCAAGAGGCATTTATTCAACTAAACCCTCAGGAATGCGACAAATTCATAGAACTAGTCGCTGCAAATGTAGAAATGGAGTATCCTTGTTTAAGAAGGCTAGTGGAAGAAGTATCACCAACCACAGAGCAAATTTATTCTACTAGCACTGTGATACCCCTATATCGCCCTCCTACAGATACAGCTATGGGTCCCCGTCCCCCAGGATTCCCCCCAATAGTGGTATCATTTATTGGATTGCTTGTGGTCCCAAGTCCTAAGACTAGTAACTAATGTTATCATATGCCCTTTATCATATCAATCTAATTACAAAATATTCTTTTCTTTTATAAATCTACCATTAGAATTGTCTAGGGATTATATCATAAATTTTTCATATCTAAAAATCATTTTTCACCATTATATTTTGGTTGTGATGTATTATGTAATAAATAATGCTAATGTTCTGTGTATGATAAGTGTAGTTCTTTAAATTTTGTTGATACAATATTTATGACCAATAAATACTAGTACAGTAGATATTGTTGATTGCATACTATATCTCAATATCTTGCTAATTATTTTGCTTTTACATACTGATTATATGTTGCACATCTTCTTTTTTCCTCTCTATAAAATTTGTAGATACAATATACTAATATAATAGATATTATCGATTACATACTATATCTACATACTAATTATATGCTAGGATGCTACACATCGGTCTTTTTCCTTCAAAATCCCTTTTCATTTTTCCAAGGAGTTGGTACTCTTTTCACAGGAAAAGGCCACTACCTATTTTATTACCTTCTAACATATGCTGCTTGTTTGTTTCCTTCCTTGTAAACGTACACTACAAATTTATAAATTTATATTATTTTTTACCTATATCTTGTATAGACAAATCTTGTATGCTTATTAAAATAAAGATCAATTAGTTGAAACACTAAGTTGAAGATGTGGGTAAAGGTAGACAAATAATTTTTTTTTCTGGGGGGGGGGGGGGGGGGGGGGGAAAAAAAAGGAATCTGTTATCCCAATATAGAGAATCATCTATACGATGATTTCTATGCCTTATTCTGGACAACACTAGAAAATTCCTTTTTTGTTGGTTCGCAACAAATGTCTAATTTCCTGAACAAAATTAGGATATGCCAAAGCCGATTGTAATACAGCTGAGTCACTTCATAATGGGATATACTGATTTTTAAGGCCTATGGTTAGAGAAGTTCGGACAAGATAAACATCAAGGCATGCGAAGTGGCCAGAAAGAGACCACGAGAACATAATTACAACAATTAAATTACTCATGCATTACTAACTAGATAATATGGATTAGAGCACAATGAGGGAATAAAATTAGGAAGCCTACATCTTCAACATTATTATGATGGTCATTGGACAAATTATCTTTTGATTATGAATTCGTCCATTAAATTTTATGAACCTTCTTGATAGACTTTGTAATGCACTCTAAGAGACCATTTCGTGTTGACCAACAATACAAGTTTCCACCAATATGCTTGTTCTTCCATTCAGGTTATCCTCAAACCCCTTTGTTTTGTCCTATAAGGCATAATTTACTTTCAAGGGGAAAAATTCTATCATTATTTTGCTTAATGAAACAAATTTAATTAAAATGAAGGGAAAAGTCTATTCGGAGATAGAGAATATAGCTCAAAATGCTTGTGGGGGCTCATCATGAAATAACTCATTTATACAGTCCCTAACTAATGCTAAGTTATTGTTACTATCGGAGCAAGGATCAAAATTTGACTGTTTAAATGACTTTCTGTTGCAATAAGTTGAAACTTGTGTGGGAAATTATGTTTCATATGAGCTCTTTTTCATGACTGTGATTATATTTTGAACACGAAGAAATCTCATGGACAAGGACTAGCAATATTACAATCTTTGTGCAGATATCTGTTACTTGAGCCTTTTATTGATCTGTATTCCTCTGATGTGTAGCTATGACCTGCGGAGTTCAAGGGCTGAAAGAAATGTCATTCAAGCACAAAAGAGGTATAAGTTCCAGTCTGTTAAGCAAATATTTGCCTTCATTTTGCTCCTCTTGTTGCAGTTAACGAATGATACAATTATTGTCAATGAGACAAGTTGGTTTACTCTTCCTACTAGATTTAAGTGTTATGTTGTTATTACAGGAAGATATATGAAAAACTGAGACGCCGATGTTGGCAATTGGTAAATCATGGTGATGAAAACAGCAATGGACAAGAAAGCCCATTCAGTGGCACTTTAGATCACATAGCGCCCAAGGAATCAAGTACACCTGACCATGTTATTGTGGAAGATGACGAAAATAGTATTGCAGATGATACAGAATCTTCTTTCAGTGAATCCTCCATTGATGAAGAACCTGACAGCATTAGAATATCCTCCGCTTCCACAAGACTCGGTGAAGTTGATCCTGAACTTACCAAGATTGCTTCCTCCACAGGAGAGATCCCCAAACCTCCTCAAAGAGATGAGAATTTCACAACATGGCAACGCATCATGCGACTGGATGCTATTCGAGCCAATGACGAGTGGAGAAATTACAATCCGTCCCAAGCTGAAGTCTCAAGAGACAATGCCGTCAAGTTTGCTACCTGTGTCGGTTTGAAAGACTACGAGCACTTGGAGCCATGCAGGATTTACCATGCTGCACGTCTGGTCGCGATACTGGAAGCCTATGCACTCCATGATCCTGAAATTGGCTATTGCCAAGGAATGAGTGACCTTCTGTCTCCCATACTCGCTGTCATAGAGGATGATCATGAAGCTTTTTGGTGCTTCGTTGGATTTATGCAGAAAGCTAGGCATAACTTCCGACTTGACGAGGTTGGCATCAGGAGACAACTAAGCATCGTCTCCAAGATCATTAAGTCGAAGGATTCTGATCTCTATAGGCACCTGGAGAAGCTTCAAGCTGAGGATTGCTTCTTTGTGTACAGAATGGTTGTGGTCGTCTTCCGCAGAGAGCTAACCTTTGAACAGACCCTCTGCTTGTGGGAGGTTATGTGGGCAGATCAGTCAGCAATACGGGCCAGGATAGGGAAATCTGTATGGGGAAGAATCAGGTTAAGAGCACCACCCACTGATGACTTGTTGCTCTATGCCATCGCAGCGGCAGTCCTGCAGAGGAGGAAGATGATCATAGAGAAGTACAGCAGTATGGAAGACATTCTCAGAGAGTGCAACAGCATGGCAGGGCAGCTTGATATCTGGAAGCTTTTGGACGATGCACACTACTTGGTCGTGAACCTCCATGATAAAATTGAATGATCGCTATGTCGTTCCTCCGGGCTATGATTTGTACCACCTTCGTAGTTTAAGCCACTATTTTTATGGTTGAACTCCACATCATCTATCGACTATGAGAGTCCATCACAATTATAGGTTCTGGTTTCAAAGAAGACAATTCTTGTTTTATACCTCGATATAGGACTGTTAATGAGCCGAGCCGAGCTTTGGAGTGTTCAAGTTTGTTTGATAAGGTAATCAAGTCGAGCTGAACTTAAAATGAATCAAGCTTTTGAAATGATTGTTCAAGGTTGGCTTGATTTATTTTTTTTATGAGCTTTAGTTTGTTTGAAGCTTGGCTTGTTTAGATGTTATCGAGCTCTCAATTCAAGCTTGACTTGAGCTTGATTCAAGCTTGGTTTGTTTAGATGTCATCGAGCTCTTAATTCAAGTTTGTTTGATTGTTTGAAAACTTTAGTTGTTTGATTGGTTGTTGAGCTTGATAGTTTAAATTTATTTGTTTGTTTTATTTTATTTTATTATTTATTTAGCATATTGAAAAGAGTTTTATTAATGAATATGGTTCGTGAACATTATTTACGAACGTTGTTTATGAACATTGTTCACGAACGTTAACGAGTTGAACACATGTGTTCAAGTTTGTTTGTTTAGTTTAACGAGCTATTCAAGTTTGTTTATTTAATTAATCTTGTTTATATTGAACGAACATAAATAAGTTCTTATCAAGCGGAATATCAAATTTATTCATGAATGCTTGATTCATTTACAATTCTATCTTGATACATTCGTTTAGATAATCTCGCGCATAACGTTGTTTGTATTAGCATTGGATGGAACATTTAGCAGATTCTTTTTCAGGTGTGGGATCAGGTGGAAGCTTGTGTAGATGCCTGGGAACATTTTCTCTCCCATCTCATTGGAATTCAATCATTTTTCATAAAAAATAGGAGACGATGATAATGTGTTCGTCAAGTATATATTGTGCCAAAAACGAGAGAACATCATAATTCTAAATGCCAATTTTTTTTTGAGAAATTCATCGTGTTTTTTTTTAATTAAAGTAAAATAACTAAGGACATCCGTAGTTATATTCTACCATATTATTATCATATTAAAATTTAAAAATCTTATTCTTTTAAAAATCATTCTCTATTATCATAAAATTTCTCTTTTAAAAACTTCACTTCTTTTAAAATTCTCTCTATCTTCTCTCCACTTTTTTTTATAAATCTCTTTATTATTTTTTCTATAAACCTGATCTTAAAATTTTGATACAAATTTATAAAAAAAACTATAAACCCCACCTATGTAATAGAAAAAAAATTTATATTAACAAATTTATAACATAAATTACATACTATAAACCTCTTATTACAGATGCCCTAAGAAACAAATTTACATAATTCATTTTTAATAAATTCAAATAGCTACTGCCAACAGGAAGAAAAAGCTCACTATCTTTAGTCCTCTATTCTTCAGTTGTGAGTTCCATGACTTAATGTGATAACAAAAAGTTGCAAATTTCATTCATTTGGGGTTGGCAATTCTACAAATTTACACTTCTGAGTTCCATGACTTAATGTGATAACAAAAAGTTGCAAGTTTTATTCATTTGGGGTTGGCAATTCTACAAATTTACACGTGCAACTATTCTTTCTATTCTAATTTTGTGCCATCTTTATTTGCTTTTGACATTTAGGTATCGGGATCTATCTGTTTTAATTCTGTGCCATCTTTATGTTGCTTATTGATAATCTTGATAAGCATACATCCTTGAAAATAAATGATGTATCTAAGTTTCAATGCTCTTATATTATGTTAAACTGTCATGAAAGATTTGCTTACTGCGGATTATCTTGAATAAAATTAACATTATTTTTGTACGCCCAAGTAGTTAGGTTGAGGGCGCCACATAGATTGGGATCTAGTCCACTAAATGCTTATGTTTAATGTAGCTACTATTTATGCAGAGTAAAGAAGAAAAGAGAAGATAGATCAACATCTCAGAAGGCTAATGAGGTCATCATGCAATTCCAAGGAAACATTTTTGTCTTTTGAGCATAGACTTTGTAGCATCACACCATGATCTAGGTCGTAGCTAGTTCTTGTTTAAATCTGGACTTGTCAATTTCTATCTTCGAATCTGGAACCAAGCCATAGACATTTTTGTCCATTTCTGTCAATTATCTTCGAATCTTGTTTGAATTAAGTTGACAGTACTATCATCATTTTAGAAATTATATATATATATATATATATATATGATATGTCATGACTCTGATATCTTGTTAAAAGATTATAACTTTTATATATATTACGTTGATTTCATTTCTATAGCAAGGTCAAAGAAAAATAATTATTTCATAAATATAAAAATAATCATTTTGTAATTAGAAAAATAAATATATATATATATTTTTATTTTAAAAAGACAACACTTTTAAAGCGTTGTAAAAGCGTTGTTTTTATAAAAAAAAAAACAACACTTTTAAAGCATTTTTAAAGCGTTGTTTTTATAAAAAAAAAAACAACACTTTTAAAGCATTTTTAAAGCGTTGTTTTTATAAAAAAAAAAACAACACTTTTAAAGCATTATAAACGTGTTGTCTTTGTAAAAATGATAACTGCTTTTAAAGCATTATGTTTGAGCGGATTTTTAATAATACTTTTAACAATATTTTTTTTAACTACATAGACAATGCATAAAAATATTGTCTATCAACTTTTTTCTTGTAGTGGCTCCACGTGTGACTCCTCTAGCGGTATCCATGCGTACTAGATTACAAAAATGATATGATCCGTCAGGTGCTAGCCTTTTGGATTGATAAAATCTTAGAAACACTACCGATCTCTTCCGATGGAAGAAAGTGAATAAGAAATTGACGAGAGAGAAATGGACAGAAGGAACTCATCATTTGAATCTTTCTGAGGATGACTACTTATAGCCTCCAAGGATTACTAAAAGTTAATGTCTCAATTAATTCATCATTTGTGATTTTCATTAATTAGGAAGATGAAGAGTTATAACCTCCATAAATTCTTCATTTATGACCTTCATTATGATGATTCTCTAAATTCTCTATTAATCATTATTATGATGACTATTTAAATTCTCTATTAATCATCATGGTTATGGCTATTCGAATTCTCTTTTCTTTGTATCAAATAAATTCATATTTAATCTTGATTTCGACTAGCTTTCTATATTTCAGAATTAATTAATAATTTAATTAATTCTTATTCTGAAATAATTAATTGATTAATTTTAGTATCCACTAAAATAATCAATAATGTTCATGTCTACGTGCTATTTGTGCGACCATCTAGGTTTTATACACGAAAGCAGTGTAAATCCATACACAAGCTAAGATAATCGTCTAGCAACAGTTTTTAGCCACCCAACGTAATAAAATTAATATCAGTCATAAACTATAAAATACCATGAACCGATTACTGTGTATTTCAATCTCTTCATCTAAGCCTACATCCCAATTAATTCGGTACATTATGTATCATTACCAAATTAATTGTTTTACTTGATTTCCAAGATATAATAGACTCCTCTTGAATGATAAATCATTTCTCCCATGGTCATGGATTTCGAGTCACTAATATCTCTACCAAGCGGGCAGGATGATAACTCTTAATCCAAGAGAGCGATGAATCATCTATTGACTCAATACTATTCTCTCTACACTTTGTCATACACCCAACTAACGTATTAATCATAATTCGATTAAAGACTGTTTTTAACGGCGTCAAAACATATAACTCCATGCATAGAATAAATGAAGATCTCAAGTCAAAAGATCAGTTACACTCATTCATAAGAGGAATGACCAATGATGCTTACCAGTTGTGTCCGGTGTATCTCTAAACTCAAGCACCCAAAGTACAATTTGGATATTCATCCCTTGGTCTATCTCGACCTAGTCATACTCAGCGTTTATGTAGATATCCATGTCCCCTCTAGATATCTATCCAATCAAGGACTGTTTTTAGATTAATATACTCATTAATCTGTGGAACTTTATCATTAATCATATATGTATAGAAAAGTAAATAATTAATGATAAATACTTGCCTTTATAAAATAATTATCCATAAAATCATAAGGAGTGTCTTGGCACATAAGTGCACACATTAACAATCTCTCACTTGCACTATTGCCAAACACTATAAACTCTCAGTCCTAGGCTCCTCACATGGTCTCATGTTTCTGTAGAGGTAAGCCCTTTATGAGTGGGTCTGCGATGTTCTTGCTGGTATCTACTCTGCTAACCAACACATCACCCCTATGAACAATCTCTCTGAGGAGGTGATACTTCCTTAGTACATTATGGACTCTATAGCTGAAGCATAAGGTATCTTGTCTATTCTACTTCTTTCCTCTTGTGTTCCTGGATACATAGCCTTGGATAGATGCACACCATGTGACACTAGTAAATATCCTCTCTTGGAGTTCTGCATACCAAATATATTCAGCATTTTGTCAATATAAGTACCTTGACTCAACCCTAGTAACCTGCTTTGTCTATCTCGATATATTCTAATACCAAAGACATAGGTTGCATCCCCAAGATCTTTCATTGAGAAACACTCTCCCAACCAAGTCTTGGTAAATTCTAAGCTAGAGATGTCATTGCCTACAAGAAGTATATCATCAACATACAACACTAGGAACGTAATCTTGCTCCCATTAATCCTTTGGTAAACACAAGGTTCTTTTGGATGCTTGACAAAAGAAAAATTTTAATGGATTCATCAAATCGCAGATTCTAACTCCGAGATGATTGCTTTATTCCATAAATAGACTTCTTGAGCTTACATAATTTATTGGTGTTCTCGGATTTTATAAAACTGGGAGGTTGTACCATATATACTTTCTCCTTAACCTTCCATTTAGGAAAGCAGTTTTAACATTCATTTTCCAAATTTCATAATCCTTGTAAGCTACTATAGCTAGAAAAATTCTAATAGACTTAAGTATTGCAACGAACGAAAATGTTTTATCATAGTTAATTACTTAACGTTGATTGAAATCGTTTGCCACAAGCCTAGCTTTATAGGTACTTATGTTCCCATCCATATCAATCTTTTTCTTGAAGATCCATTTGCACCCTATGAGTTTTATCCTAACTGGCACATCAACCAACTCTCAAACTTGGTTGGTGTACATGGAGTCCATTTCAGATTTCATGATTTCCAGCCATTTCTCAGAATTATTTGAAGCGACTGCTTCCTCGTAAATCAACGGTTCATCATCTTCGATGAGTAGCACTTCCTCATCTTCGGTTACCATCCAACCATATCTATTTGACTCTTGGTGTATTCTTGTAAACTTACATTGATCTTGCGTTTCTTAAACAGTCTCGGATGAAGGAGACACTTGTACTTGTGGCACTGTCTCATTGTCTAACTATTCATCTTCTAACTTGTTTGTAGAGTCTATAGTTTCTTCAAGACTTACTTTACTTCAACTATTTTCTTTAGAAATAAATTCCTTTTTCAAGAAAGTAGCTTATCGAGCAACAATAACTTTGTGCTCACTTGGGAGATAAAAATAATATCCCGTTGTAGCTTTGGGATAACCTACAAATATACATTTTATGAGTCTTGTTGCAAGTGTATTAGAATTTTCATTCTTCACGTAAGCATCACAATCCCATATTTTAAGATAAGACAAATTTGGTTTTTTCTAAACCATAATTCATAAGGAGTCTTATCTACTGTCTTGGTTGGAACTTGGTTAAGTGTGTATACTGTTGTTTCTAAGGCATTGCCCCAAAATGACATTGGAAGACTTGCATGACTCATCATCAATCTACCTATATCCATGAGTGTACGATTTCTCCTTTCTAAAACACCGTTCCACTCCAGCGTTCTAGGAGGTGTAAGTTGGGAAATTATCCCACACTCTTTTAGGTAATCAAATAACTCTTGGCTTAGATACTCGCCACTGTTGGTTAGTCCTAGGAAAATTGTACCGGTTCCACTGTACAAAAATTTTGTACAAGTGTCGAACCTTTCCTTAAATAACCTATTGTGTTCTTTTAAGTTAGGAATCGCAGACGAAACTTAACATCATTGATTCTAAATTTAACTTATCTATTCTTAATAGTTTAGATTTGGATCGTAAGCGGAGCTTAACACTATTGATCCAAATCCACCTATGTTATTAATTCCATTAAATATTAATTTCTAAAATTGGCTTCCAGGACTACATGGCGAGGCACATGACCTTCTTGGATATGGGAGCAATCACCACCGCTTAGACAAATCCTTTTAAGGAAAGCTAATATTTAATTTCCTTAAATAACTCTAGGTTTAACCAAAAAGAGCAATCAAATCACAAATTCAAAAAATAAAACAAAAGAAACACAAATTCGAAACAAATCCGAGAACTCTAGAATCATATGCCTCTTGTGTTTGGTATTTCCAAAAATAACTATACAAAGAAAACTAGTATGATGCGAAAAATAATTACTAGTTATACCTTTCTTTGTAAGCAAATAACCTCTTGATCTTCTACCGTATTCCTCTTCTTATCCCGGACGTTGTGTGGGCAACGATCTACCGAGATGAGAACCACCCAAGCCTTCACCTTTCTTTCAAGTTTCGGCCACCTTCTTTTCTTCAAAGGATGAAGAACTTAGACCACCAACCAATCTCCAAGGGATGCTAGGAAACAAAGCCTTCTTCTTCCTCAAGTAAATTCCGGCCACCAACCAAGCTCCTAGAGAAGTTGCCGCTGACCACAAGAAGAAAAGAAGGGGGAGAAGCTAGGGCCGACCACCAAGGAGGAAAAGAGAGGAAGAATAGAATAGAGTCGTTAGCCATGAAGGCACCTCTATCCCCTCTTTTATAATCCTTGATCTTGACAAATAAGGAAATTTAAATAAAAAAACTTCCTTAATTTTTTTGCCATGAAAAGGAAAATTTATTTAGTTAAAAATAATTTTCTCTTCTCACATTACATGGTCGGCCACATTAAAGCTATAAACAAGGGGAGTTTTAATTAATTAAAACTTTCTAATTTATCTCCGGAAATTTATAAAAATTTCTCCAATAATTTTTCCCTTCATGGTGATTTGTAAAAAGGAAATTTTATAAATTAAAATCTTTCTTTTGAACATGTGGATAAAAAGAAAGTTATCTCTAAAAATTAAAATCTCTTTTAATCTACAAATAAGGAAAGATATCAAATCTTTTCTTAATCTTTTGTAGAAGCTTTATAAAAGAAATATTTAATTTTTAAACTCTCTTTTAAATTATGAACATGGTTAAAAAAAGGAAAGTTTTCTTAAAATTAAAATCTACATTTCAATCTACAAATAAGGAAAGATTTCAATTTTTTTTTAATCTTTTGTAGAAAGCTATAAAAGGAAAGATTTAAATTTCAAACTCTCTTTAAAACTATGATATCCACATAAGAAATAATTTTAATAAAAATTCCTTTTTTAATATGATGTGGCCGGCTACCTAAGCTTGGGCTCCAAGCAATTGACCGACCACTTTAAGGCTTAACCTTTAGGCTTGGTCGGCCCTAAGCTTGAGCTTCAAGCTTGGCTTGGCCGGCCCCTATAGGTTGGGTAAGAAGGTGGGTATAGGTGGGTATAAATCTCTATATACAAGAGGCTACGATAGGGACCGAGAGGAGGAATTGGTTTTGGTCTCCCGATCAAATTAAACTTCCCGTGTTCGCCCCGAACACATAACTTAATTTCATCAATAATAATTCATACCACTAAAGAATTATTATTGAACTACCGCACCAATCCCAAATTACATTTTGGGCTCCTTCTTATTATGAGTGTGTTAGTCTCCCTGTGTTTAAGATGTCAAATGATCACTAATTAAATGAGTTACTGACAACTCACTTAATTAATATTTTAGTCCAAAAGTAGTACCACTCAACCTTATCGTCATGTCGGACTATATCCACCTGCATGGTTTAACATGACAATCCTTATGAGCTCCTCTTGGGGTCATTCTCAACCTAGATTACTAGGACACAGTTTCTTTCTATAATCAACAACACACACTATAAGTAATATCATTTCCCAACTTATCGAGCTTATTGATTTATCGAGCTAAATTTCACCCATTGATAAGTTAAAGAAATAAATACTAAATATATGTGTTTGTTATTATATTAGGATCAAGAGCACACACTTCCATAATAACTAAGGTTTAGTTCTTTTATCAAGTCAGTATAAAAAGAACTTACCTAAAATGGTCCTACTCAATACATTTAGAGTGTACTAGTGTAATTTATTAGTCAAGATAAACTAATACCTAATTACACTACGACTATTCCAATGGTTTGTTCCTTTCCATCTTAGTCGTGAGCAACTGTTTATAATTTATAAAGAACTGATAACATGATCTTCTGTGTATGACACCACATACCATGTTATCTACAATATAAATTAATTGAACAACTACACTTAACAAATAAATGTAGGTATTTGACCATTGTGATTCTTTATTTCTAAATAAATGTTTATACAAAAGCTAGGCTTTTAGTATACACTCTAACAATTTTCCACTTATACTAAAAGACTATGCTGCCATAAATGATGTCATACATCTGATTCCCAACTCTTCAACATGCCCATCAAAAGCTCTTGCCTTAAGGACCTTAGTGAAAGGATCTACAGGTCATCACCTGATGCAATCTAGGTGGCAACAACTTCTCTTCGTTATACGATATCTCGTATTGGGTGGTACTTGCGCTCTATTGTGTTTATTTGCCTTATGAACTTATGGTTTCTTCGAGTTTGCTACTGCACCATTATTATTACAATAAATTGTAATATTTTTTGGGCAAACCAGAAAACATGTCTAAGTCTATCATGAAGTATCTGAGCCATACAGCTTCTATGACTGCCTCAGAGGCTGCCACTTACTCAGCTTCTATGGTGGAGTCCGAAAAAGCACTTTTGCTTATTACTCTTCCATAGTTATGACTTCACCTCCTAAAGTAAACACAAAACCCCGAGGTTGACTTACTATTATCCCTATCCGATTGGAAGTCAAAATCCGTACAAACCACAGGGAGCAAATTATTTGCCTTGTAAGCTAGCATATAATCTCTATTGCCTCTAAGGTACTTCTATATATGCTTTACCGCAGTCCAATGTTCTTGTCCAGGGTTACTTTGATATATGCTAACCTTGCCCACGATAAAGCAGATTTCTGATCTCGTGCATAACATACATTAGGCTTCCGACAGCCGAAGCATAAGGAACTGCCTTTATTTCCTCTATCTCCTTTGATATCTTCGGAGACATCTCTTTAGATAAAGCTACTTCATGCTGAAAAGGTAAGAAACCTTTCTTGAAGTTTTGCATGCTTAAAACGAGCAAGGATTGTTTCGATATATGAAGCTTGGGATAAGTAAAATATATTCTTTTCTTGCGATCCCTTTGATCCCAAGAATATATGCATTCTCCCAAGTCCTTCATATCAAATTGTTTGGACAACCATACCCTTACTTTTGACAACACTTTGATATTATTTCCAACTACCAAAAATGTTATCTACGTATAGTACAAGAAATACCACCACGTTTCCATCACACTTCTTGTATACACAAAACTCATTCGGTTATAAAATAAATCTATAGGTCTGAATTACTGATCCGGCGGTAAGAATGGGGGGGCCCACCCTCTGAAGGGTCCGAGCGGAGCTAGAGATAACCCATCCATGGGCTTGGGTTTCCGACGCTAAGGTAGGAGGATCGAAGGGCCGAGCGGGTTGCCCGTATCCCGCTCGGCTAGGATCGAAGGGCCGAGCGGGTCGCCCGTTCGGCCAAGATAAGGGCGAGGGTACAAAGGTAGCTGAGCGGCCTATTCGCTTGCCTCGGGATCTGGGATGTCAGAGAAGGCATGTCTGATGGTTGGGCCGTACACAAGATTGCACGATGGAAGATCTCGCAGTCACATCATGGAAAGGTTGATACAGTAGCAGTATGGCCTCATGGACGTCTTCCTGACAGATCCATGTCTGGGCATGGCCCTTCTGACAGACCCATACCTGGGCATGGTCAAAAGGAGGTGGTTGCTTTGATTGGCGCGCCCAGGCTTCTTTGAGAGGTCTATATAAGGTCTCCATTTCTTCACCGGAGGTACACGAGTCTTCTACTTAAAAGCCACTTCTTTGCTATTTCCTCGCCTGACTTGAGCGTCGGAGGGCCGTCGCCGGGACACCCCTCCCGGCTCGGTTTTGTTGCAGGTTCGCCGGAGCACTCGAGGATCCAGCAGGGAGCGCCACGTCCCCAGCGTTCGTTGACCCCTGGTTCGGACAGGATCAGTTACTTTATTAAACTGGATGTACCAAGACCTTGAAATTTTACTTCAGTCCATAGACTGATTGAGCTTACACACAAGATGTTCTTTGCTCTTTGTAATGAACCCTTCTGGTTGCTTTATATGGAAGTTTTCTTCAAGACTTCAATTAAGGAAAATTGTCTTGACATCCACTTGCTAAATCTCATAGATAAAAGAATCCGGATAGACTTAAGCATGGCTACCGGTAAAAAAGTTTCCTTTTTCAACAAGCCTTGCTTTGAAAGTTTCTACCTTCCTGTCTATCCCTCTTTTTCTATTGTGGACCTCTTTACACCTAATGGCTTTTACACCATCTGGTGGTTTTATAAGCTCCCAGACTCTATTAGAATACATATATTCTAATTCTGTATTGATTGCTCTTTGCAAAGATGCTGCATCTTTATCTTGGAGTGTTTTGTCATATGTCCGGGGATCAGGTTCATGTCTACCAGGGATCAAGTCTAAAGACTCTCTCAAAACATGAATCTTTTATATTGCCTAACAACCCTCCTACTACGACGAGGCACTTTCTACAATTGTGTATCATTTGTGATACATGTTGCAGTTTCTTGTGATATTTCATCTTGTACAGTTGGTACTAGATTAGACGTGTCCTTTAATTTCCTTAAGAATAATTTTTACTCATGGGCTTGTGGTTCATAGTCCTTTTCTAAAATTAGGCATTGGTGCCAACAATGACCTTCTGATTTTAAGGACTATAAACCTCTTTTCGTTTTTCTAGGATAACTCACAAACAAGTGAACTCATGTCCAACTTATCAGTGTCTCTCATGTGCTAGACCACCCAAATCCGAATATGCTTCAGACTAGGCTTACGTCATTCTGTAATTCTATGGGAGTAGAGAGTTTTGACTTAGAAGGTACTATATTCACTTCCATTTCCAGTGTATATCCTAAAATGAATTTGGTAATTTTCTGAATAACTCATCATCGATCTAATTATTCCATAAGAGCCTTATACCTTCTTTCTACTACACCATTATGTTGGGGTGTACCAGGTGCAGTTAGTTTGGATTAAATCCCGACTTCTGATAAGTGACACCTAAACTCTCCTAAGAGGTACTCGTTACTACGATTTCACCGTAGTGTCTTGATACTTTTACTTTGACGTTACTCCATATCATCCTAGTACTCCTTGAACTAATCAAATCACTTAGACTTGTGGCGCGTCAAGTAAATGTATCCTTATCTCAAATAGTTATCTATAAAAGAGACGAAATATTCGAAACAACCTCTTGCCTGGATAGTCAAAGGTCTTCACAAATCAGAATGAACCAATTCCAACATATCTTTGGCTCCATACCCCTTAGACTTAAAAGCTTCTTGATTATTTTTTCTTCCAAGTAAAACTCACAGGTTGGAAAGATTTCCACTACCAATGAACCCAAGAGTTCATTGGTTATTATCCTTTGAATCCTACTCAAGTTAATATAACCTAGCCTTAGATGCCAATAATATGATTGGTTCATCTCCGAAGGTTACTTTCTCTTATTTAGAAAATGTGTTATTAATTTCCATTTATTGCATCGTAGGAGTTATTGGATTATAAATTGTCAACCAACGTACTAGAACAGATAACTTCCCTATTTTTCTTGATAACAAGTTATCAAAATAGACAGAATATCTATTTTTTAATAGTTTAGAAATCGAAATTAGGTTCTTTCTAAACTTAGTACGTAAAGACAATTTCTGAAAATCCATATTTTATTCCTATCAGAGGATAAGCATCTCCCACTGCAACAACTACCACTTTTGCAGCAGTGCCCATGTAGACGGTGACTTCCCCTTCATATAGTTATCGGGTTTCCTGGAACCTCTGCAATGAATTGCAGACATGATCAGTGGCTCTCGTATCTACACACCAGGTACCGGTAGATAACACCACTAATCATGTATTAACTAATGAATAAAATACACCTATTTTGTTCTTAGTTCTAAGAGGACAGTTTACCTAAATGTCTAAGTCCTATTTCCAATCAATACAATTGGGACTACTAAGTTTATTCTATAGTATAACAACTAGGGGATTGACAAACATTTTAAATCACAAAAATATTTGGTCAAGACCAACACTTTAAAATCCCCATGAATTTTGTATGCCACGATAGTGTAGACGTATACAAAATCAAAGAGGAGATTTTATTCATTTTATTATCTCATCATCCTAACTTTATGACAAATAAAATTAATAGTTGACCTATCAAATATTTGGTCAAAAACTTTGAATTTGAAATAATATTGATTCCTCAAAACAATATCATTTAAATTCACCAACACCTCAAACACCGTGAATTTTGCATGCCACGATAGTGTGGACGTATACAAATTCAAACATTTGTAAGAGAAGGGTTTTACCCATTAATTATCTTGTCAATAAGTCTTTATAACAAATAAAATTACCTCAAACACCGTAAATTTTGTATGTCACGATAGTGTGGACGTATACAAAACCAAAACATTTGTAAGAGGAGTTTTTCCCATTAATTTTATTTTCTTGTCATCCTGACAAATAAAATTACCTCATACACCGTGAATTTTGTATGCCACAATAGTGTGAACGTATACAAAAACTCGACATTTGTAAGAGGGGGTTTTAATTTTATTATCTTGTCAACTTATCTTTTTGACAAATTAATAGTTGGTTTTCCTTTGGTCACACAAATAATAGCAGTGACTCCTGTTAGGATCCTTTGTACGGCTAGAGAGGGGGGGTGTGAATAGCCGACCCCAATCTTTCTCGTTTCTTCCTACGATTAGGTTAGCGCAGCGGAAATACAAAGTAGAAAGAAAACAGGAGAAGAAAGACAAACCATATAACGAGGTTCGGAGATGAACTCCTACTCCTCGGCGTGTCCGTAAGGTGGACGAAGCCTACCAATCCGTCGGTGGATGAGTCCCCGGAAACCCGGCTAATAGATACTCCTTGTGGGTGGAGAAACCTCACCACAATCTTTGCAACAGCAATAGGAGTACAAATAGGAACAAGAAAACAAGAACAGAAATGTAAACAACACTTGCTTGCCTTCTTGAAGTCAGCAGGAACCCTGGTGAAGCAGCAGCTTCTCGGATCCAAGCCTAGCTAGAAAACCAGCAACAGGAAGAAGCTTCACGCGAAGCTTTAGCACCCAACGAGCTCAACAAAGCTCAGCAGGAAGAAGAAGCAAAAGCTTCAGACAGAAGAGTACTTCCAGAAGGAAGAAGAAGAAGCCCTGTAGAATCCCTCAGCCCCTTTATACCTGCGAAGAAGAAACAGCGAAGAAACTAGCCGTTGCGTCGCAACGGCTAGAACTCTGATCAAAGACATGAATGGGTCTCGCATAGTTCGATCGGTCGTGGACCGATCGGGAGGATGCTGTTCGGTCTCATGCGGTCCATCCCCTCCTTCGGTGCTCACTCGACACATTCCTAGAACAGAGTGGAGGAAAATTGAGCTCGATTGACCTGGGTCCGAACGATTCTGACCGCGGATCAGGGAAATTGTTATACCGATGAAAAGAGCTTGTCGGTCCACGGTTGCTATACTATCAGTAGCATACTGATCGGTCACTGATCGGTCACCAGACCGATCAGATGAGCCATGTATCATTGGATCGGTCTGCAGTCCGATCCAAACTTCTCAGCCCTAAACCTAAGGCTTCCACACCAACATCCGGTCAACCTTGACCTGTTGGTACATCATGCCTAGCATCCGGTCACTCCCTTGACCTGCTAGCACTCCCCGCTAAGTGTCCGGTCAATCCCTTTGACCCACTTAGACTTTTCCACACCAGATGTCCGATCATCCCTGATCCATCTGGATTTTCCTCTTCGTGCCAAGTATCCGATCACTCCCTTGACCTACTTGGACTTTTCAACACCAGAAGTCCGATCATCCCTGATCCATCTGGATTTTCCCTTGCCCGGCTTCACTCACCAGGACTTTCCACCTGGCTTCACTCACCAGGATTTCCACACTGCCTAACATCCCAGTTAGGACTTTCTCACTGCCTGGCTTCACTCACCAGGACTTCCCAACTGCCTAACATCCCAGTTAGGACTTTTCCTCGTGCCAAGCTCCCTGCTTGGACTTCTCCGTGCCAAGTCTCCATACTTGGACTTTTCCAGTGCCAAGTCTCCATACTTGGACTTTTCGCGTGCCAAGCTCCCTGCTTGGACTTTTCCGTTACCAAGTCTCCACACTTGGACTTTTCAGGTCAACCAGGTCAACTTTGACCTAAGGTTGCACCTACAATCTCCCAAACATCTATTCTTGTCCCATATCAAGAATACAACTCTTCCACGAGTGTCAAACATCAACATGCAACTCAACTAGGTCAACCTTGACCTAAGGTTGCACCGACAATCTTCCCAAGTCAAACATCAAAATACAACTCGAGTCAAGTTACCTCGAGTTGGGTCAACCAGGTCAACCTTGACCTAAGGTTGCACCAACAATCTCCCCCTTTTTGATGTTTGACAAAACCCATAATCAAGTTAGGTTAACCCGATAACCTAACTTAGGTTTTCTAACCATCTTCCAATGTCCAATGTTCTTTCCTTGAACATTCTCTGGACATTCTCCCCTTAGGTTAACCCGATAACCTAACTTGGGTTCTCAATAATTCTCCAATGAACACTCTCCCCCTTTTTGACACACATCAAAAAGAAAAAAAAGGAGAGTATCAAGGTCAAGAGTTTATTCCTAATGAAAGTCCCATACCTTTCATTTAAACTCTTAATTTCCCCCTTGATACTAAACTTAACAACCAACTTAGTGATAATCCCATATCACTAATCCTCAAAAGTCTTAAGGAGTAAAAACTCCCCCTAAAAGTCAACTTCCCCTTGACAATTAGTTAAAACTCCCCCTAAAGGTCAACTCCCCCTTGACCATTGCACCAACAATGTCTTTGTGAGTTCCAAACCTTTAGAAATCCACAAAACCCAACTTCCAGCTGAAATTTCAGACCAACAGCTGAAAATCAGAAACTGGCACGCTCTGATCGGTCCCGAGACCGATCAGAAACCCCATGGATCGGTCCCCAGACCGATCAGGCCTTCACCAGATCGCACCAAGCTCTCTGGTTCTTACTGGATCGGTCTGCAGACCGATCCATGCTTCACCAGAACGATCCAGACTCTGATAGGCAGATTTCTGAAATTTCCTTCCCGAAATTCAGAAACTCCTAGAAAATTCCAGAAAATTCAAAAAATTATGAAATTTTGAGGATACATTCCTCATAACATATACTATCATGGAAAAATAGTTTTCTATGAAAATAACTTCCATTTTTCAATCTTGATATAAATTTCAAAAACTTTGAAATAGTTCAAGTTTAAGTCAACTTTGTATCACAATGTTCAATGATGAATGCAATCACTAAGATGGCTTCATCAAGGTTTTCCAAATCAATTTCAAAATGATTTTAAACCTTTTAATTTAGGACCATAATCTTAGGGCTAAATGTACATGACTTATACACAAGCTTTCCCTATGATCCTTAATTTCTTGAATTAGGGTCATCTAGGTACAAGGACAATGCACCTTGATCCTAACTCATGATCCTAATATCTCACACACATCTAAGATGTATCAAACCACATTCAAGTCAATTTGATGTGAGATATGGGTTAAGGTCAACTTAGACTAAGTTCTCATGCATTTTCTAAACACCAATTTGATCTCAATATCAAAATGTGCTTTTATCCTTAAATCAATTTCATTGATCATTAATGCACAAGATGATGACATGACATATAATGATTTCATAAGTAAAAACATGTGCCAATGTCATGATGTCATGGCATAAAGTGTGAAACTTAAATAAAGCATGATATTTAAACTAACCTAAGCATTATCATGACATTTTAAATGATCATAAAATAAATATGATGTCATGGCATGACATATGACAACCAATCATGGCAAGTTAGCACAAATAAAATACCTAAATTCCCTATCTGAGTATCCTTAGCCTTAGCTAACTTAAAATCTAACCCTTGATTGCCCTAAAATGTCAAAATCCTAATTTTGACACTTCTTGAACTCTAGATTAATTCATGCCACTTAAAGATCAAATTTATCCTCAAAACTTGGCATGTTTCATTTTTCCTCGAGAGTTCTCTAGATTTTCCCAGATTGTGCCAATTAAAATCATTCTTTTCAATAATGGCACATTTTACTCTTCCAAGGAGTAAATGATAATTCCATTTCATTTTCAAAGGTTCACAAAACCTTGAAAATGCTCCTTGAGTGTCAATTTCCTCAAAGTTGGGTTAACTACCCTTCTTATTGGAGTTGACACTCTCTAACCCATTTATGGGGTAGAGAAGATGCTCCTAGGAACCCAATACCTATTTGAGCTCATTGGGTTCACTAAATATTCACTAGGGATAACTTCCCTAGCAACCCTCCTAATGACCCTCTTAGGCTTTGAAGCCTTGGTCATTTGGGACTCATCAAGATCAACTCTAGGGGTGACTCCCCTTGTGACCTTGATGTTGGTCTTCCTAGCCCTAGGTTTTGTTCCATAATCGAATGGAACATTATGATAAGTGGGCTTGACCATTTGGGACTTAGGTTTGTAACCCAAACCTTTCTTGTCCTTGGACATTGGTTTTTGACCCCTAGACTCTAGATTCAAATCCTTAAGAGCCTTTTCTAAGGAGTCAAGTCTTGACCTCAAGACTTGATTTTCCTTTTCTAATACCTCAAGTTTTGATTTGTCATTCTTTCTTGAGGTGTTCCTAGGCATATGTCTAGTTCTTTTGGGGCTTCTACCTAGGTTTTCCTTAACCTTAGAAGTGTTAATCCTAGAGTTAGCATTCCTAATAGTATCCCTATCTAGGTTGACATGCTTGGCACCTAAGCACTTGTATTGATTCCTAAGATTATCATGCTTGTTATTATCGACAAGTGCAATAAAATTCCTAGCATGCATTTTATTAGAATTGCAAAAATGAACCTTAGAGGTTACCTTAGGGCTTGCCTTAGCTCCCCCTATCGATGTGCCCGGTCTCTTGCCCTTGTGAGGTTGCCTCCCCCTCGGACAATGGCTCCTATAGTGTCCCCTTTGCTTGCATTGGAAGCACACGATGTGCTCCTTGCCCTTGCGTTTGGGGACTCCGGCTTCCTTGACCTTTGGCGCCGGTGGAGTCTTTCTTACCCTCTTTGGACACTTACTCTTGTAATGTCCATGTTCCCTACACTCAAAGCACATAATGTGTAATTTAATTGAACTTAAATTGCTTGAGTTACCTAGGGTTGAGGGTGGATGCGAGCTCTCTTCTTCATCCCTTTCGGAGGTAGAAGCTTCTTCTTCTTGCTCCGAACTTGAAGAAGAACTCTCCTCCTCTTCGTCCTTAGATGTTGAGTAACCCTCAACTTCTAATTCCTCTCCTCCATGATGTGAGCTACTTGATGACTCACTTGTCTCCTCTTCATGATTTGAAGTGGAGCTCTCCTCATGGTACTTGGCCAAGTTATCCCATAATTCCTTGGCATTGTTGTAACCTATCTTACACAAGATGTTAGTAGACAATGAAAATTCAATTATTCTCGTTACCTCTTCGTTGATTTCGGATTTGTGAATTTGTTCTCTTGTCCACTCCTTCTTCTCAAGTGGTTTTCCTTCCTTATCCACCGGAGGAATAAAACCTTCTTGTACACAAAACCAATTCATTATGTTAGTCATAAGAAAGTACTTCATCCTTACCTTCCAATACGCGAAGTCACCGCATTCGTAGAAAGGTGGAATGGTGACATCTTCTCCATAGAGATCCATTCTCTAGCTTTGCTCCCACGGGTGTTGATCCGTCGAAGAGCGGCCTCGCTCTGATACCACTTGTTAGGATCCTTTGTACGGCTAGAGAGGGGGGGTGTGAATAGCCGACCCCAATCTTTCTCGTTTCTTCCTACGATTAGGTTAGCGCAGCGGAAATACAAAGTAGAAAGAAAACAGGAGAAGAAAGACAAACCATATAACGAGGTTCGGAGATGAACTCCTACTCCTCGGCGTGTCCGTAAGGTGGACGAAGCCTACCAATCCGTCGGTGGATGAGTCCCCGGAAACCCGGCTAATAGATACTCCTTGTGGGTGGAGAAACCTCACCACAATCTTTGCAACAGCAATAGGAGTACAAATAGGAACAAGAAAACAAGAACAGAAATGTAAACAACACTTGCTTGCCTTCTTGAAGTCAGCAGGAACCCTGGTGAAGCAGCAGCTTCTCGGATCCAAGCCTAGCTAGAAAACCAGCAACAGGAAGAAGCTTCACGCGAAGCTTTAGCACCCAACGAGCTCAACACAGCTCAGCAGGAAGAAGAAGCAGAAGCTTCAGGCTCAAGAGTACTTCCTGAAGGAAGAAGAAGAAGCCCTGTAGAATCCCTCAGCCCATACCTGCGAAGAAGAAACAATGAAGAAACTAGCCGTTGCGCCGCAACGGCTAGTACCTGGATCAGTATGGGTCTCGCTATAGTTCGATCGGTCGTGGACCGATCGAGGAGGATGACGGTTCACGCACCGATCCCCTTCCTTTCCCTTCTCGTGATGCTGCGTCTCGATCGGTCCACGCATCGATCAGACATCGATGCGTGGACCGATCACCGCCGCCTGTTTGCTTCGATCGGTCACCGATCGATCAAGAATCGAAAGAGCTTGATATCGATCGGTCACCGATCGATAACCTCGATATCTTGATCGGTCACCGATCGGTCACCGACCGATCAGATGAGCCATGTATCATTGGATCGGTCTGCAGTCCGATCCAAACTTCTCAGCCCTAAACCTAAGGCTTCCACACCAACATCCGGTCAACCTTGACCTGTTGGTACATCATGCCTAGCATCCGGTCACTCCCTTGACCTGCTAGCACTCCCCGCTAAGTGTCCGGTCAATCCTTTGACCCACTTAGACTTTTCCACACCAGATGTCCGATCATCCCTGATCCATCTGGATTTTCCTCTTCGTGCCAAGTATCCGATCACTCCCTTGACCTACTTGGACTTTTCAACACCAGAAGTCCGATCATCCCTGATCCATCTGGATTTTCCCTTGCCCGGCTTCACTCACCAGGACTTTCCACCTGGCTTCACTCACCAGGATTTCCACACTGCCTAACATCCCAGTTAGGACTTTCTCACTGCCTGGCTTCACTCACCAGGACTTCCCAACTGCCTAACATCCCAGTTAGGACTTTTCCTCGTGCCAAGCTCCCTGCTTGGACTTCTCCGTGCCAAGTCTCCATACTTGGACTTTTCCAGTGCCAAGTCTCCATACTTGGACTTTTCGCGTGCCAAGCTCCCTGCTTGGACTTTTCCGTTACCAAGTCTCCACACTTGGACTTTTCAGGTCAACCAGGTCAACCTTGACCTAAGGTTGCACCTACAATCTCCCAAACATCTATTCTTGTCCCATATCAAGAATACAACTCTTCCACGAGTGTCAAACATCAACATGCAACTCAACTAGGTCAACCTTGACCTAAGGTTGCACCGACAATCTTCCCAAGTCAAACATCAAAATACAACTCGAGTCAAGTTACCTCGAGTTGGGTCAACCAGGTCAACCTTGACCTAAGGTTGCACCAACAACTCCGATGGGGAGGATACTATTAGACGTGCCTAAGTGTATACCATTACTTGACACTAAGTCCATTAATAAGATTGTGCCCCTTCCGATGGGGAAGATCACACGCTCTTAATTAATTTCCTATAGTCATCCTAAATGGAAGTTTGATCTAGTGATCCGCAAACAAACTCATCCGATATGGAGGAAGACACTCAGAGCCAACACGCAAGTTTGTTTGCATCACTTATAAACCAGTAATGGAGACCGTGGAATTTATTAAAATAAATCCCTCTCCCACTTAGTTATTTAAAGTGAGGAATTTTATCCTATGCTAGCATATAACACATGCACACACACAGTAAATAAAAGCAATAAATATGGAAATTACTTTTCCAACTATTATGGACTTTTCCTGTTACTGTCCTCCATGTGCTCCAATCCTAGCTACTGCCATCTTTAGCCACCGCCATCAGGTCGAGTTGTCGCATCCATCTTGCTTCTTATTCCGCTCTGCCTCTGGTGCTCCAAAAGTACCACGCCTTGCAAGAATCCGATCCGCGACAAAAATAGAATTTTACATATATCGATCCTATATTCCACGAGGGAATGTACATGTAATCTAGATCGAAAATAAAATTCTAAAATCCTAGGGCTAGTACAGCTCCTGCTGTATTAGTTACATACAATCATGCACACACAAAATAATGCCCTTGACATGTCCAAAGGTCCAATCACACACAACATCTATAAGTCATAATAGTTGGAGCCCGTAACCACAAAGTTAGCACATCCTACTATTATCCTGCCTAAATTATGTATGACATGTGCATAACCTAATTTGAAAACTAAAAACACAGAGGCAAACCCTAGCTTTGATACCAATTTTTGGTTAGTCCTAGGAAAATCGTACCGGTTCCACTGTACAAAAATTTTATACAAGTGTCGAACCTTTCCTTAAATAACCTATTGTGTTCTTTTAAATTAGGAATCGCAGACGGAACTTAACATCATTGATTCTAAATTTAACTTATCTGTTCTTAATAGTTTAGATTTGGATCGCAAGCGGAACTTAACACTATTGATCCAAATCCACCTATATTATTAATTCCATTAAATATTAATTTTCAAAATTGGCTTCCAAGACTGCATAGCGAGGCACATGACCTTCTTGGATATGGGAGCAACCACCACCGCCTAGACAAAGCCTTTTAAGAAACGCTAATATTTAATTTCCTTAAATAACTCTAGGTTTAACCAAAAAGAACAATCGAATCACAAATTCAAAAAATAAAACAAAAGAAACACAAATTTGAAACAAATCCGAAAACTCTAGAATCATATGCATCTTGTGGTTTGTATTTCCAAAAATAACTATACAAAGAAAACTAGTATGATACGGAAAATAATTACTAGTTATACCTTTCTTTGTAAGCAAATAACCTTTTGATCTTCTACCATATTCCTCTTCTTATCCTGGACGTTGTGTGGGCAACGATCTACTGAGATGAGAACCACCCAAGCCTTCACCTTTCTTCCAAGTTTCGGCCACCTTCTTTTCTTCAAAGGATGAAGAACTTAAACCACCAACCAATCTCCAAGGGATGTTAGGAAACAAAGCCTCCTCCTTCTTCTTCTTCCTCAAGTAAAATCCGGCCACCAACCAAGCTCCTAGAGAAGTTGCTGTCGGCCACGAGAAGAAGAGAAGAGGGAGAAGCTAGGGCCGACCACCAAGGAGGAAAAGAGAGGAAAAATAGAATAGAGTCGTTAGCCATGAAGGCACCTCTACCCCCTCTTTTATAATCCTTGGTCTTGGCAAATAAGGAAATTTAAATAAAAAAACTTCCTTAATTCTTTTGCCATGAAAAGGAAAATTTATTTAGTTAAAAATAATTTTCTCTTCTCACATTACATGGCTGGTAACATTAAAGCTATAAACAAAGGGAGTTTTAATTAATTAAAATTTCCTAATTTGTCTCCGGAAATTTATAAAAATTTCTCCAATAATTTTTCCCTTCATGGTGGTTTGTAAAAAGGAAATTTTATAAATTAAAATCTTTCTTTTAAACATGTGGATAAAAAGAAAGTTATCTCTAAAAATTAAAATCTCTTTTAATCTACAAATAAGGAAAGATATCAAATCTTTTCTTAATCTTTTGTAAAAGCTTTATAAAAGAAATATTTAATTTTTAAACTCTCTTTTAAATCATGAACATGATTAAAAAAGGAAAGTTTTCTTAAAATTAAAATCTACCTTTCAATCTACAAATAAGGAAAGATTTCAAATCTTTTTTTATTCTTTTGTAGAAAGCTATAAAAAGAAAGATTTAAATTTTAAACTCTCTTTAAAACCATGATATCCACAAAAGAAATAATTTTAATAAAAATCCCTTTTTTAATATAGTGTGGCCGGCCACCTAAGCTTGGGCTCTAAGCAATTGGCCGGCCACTTTAAGGCTCAACCTTTAGGCTTGGCCGACCCTAAGCTTGAGCTTCAAGCTTGGCTTGGCCGACCCCTATAGGTTGGGTAAGAAGGTGGGTATAGGTGGGTATAAATCTCTATATACAAGAGGCTACGATAGGGACCGAGAGGAGAAATTGGTTTTGGTCTCCTGATAAAATTAAGCTTCCCGTGTTTGCCCCGAACACATAACTTAATTTCATCAATAATAATTCATACCACTAAAGAATTATTATTGAACTACCGCACCAATCCCAAATTATATTTTGGGCTCCTTCTTATTATGAGCGTGTTAGTCTCCCTGTGTTTAAGATGTCAAATGACCATTAATTAAATTAGTTACTGACAACTCACTTAATTAATATTTTAGTCCAAAAGTAGTACCACTCAACCTTATCGTCATGTCGGACTAAGTCCACTTGCAGGGTTTAACATGACAATCCTTATGAGCTCCTTTTGGGGTCATTCTCAACATAGATTACTAGGACACAATTTCCTTCTATAATCAACAACACACACTATAAGTAATATCATTTCCCAACTTATCGAGCTTATTGATTTATCGAGCTAAATTTCACCCATTGATAAGTCAAAGAAATAAATACTAAATATATGTGTTTGTTATTATATTAGGATTAAGAGCACACACTTCCATAATAACTAAGGTTTAGTTCTTTTATCAAGTCAGTATAAAAAGAACTTACCTAAAATGATCCTACTCAATACACTTAGAGTGTACTAGTGTAATTTATTAGTCAAGATAAACTAATACCTAATTACACTACGACTATTCCAATGGTTTGTTCCTTTCCATCTTAGTCGTAATCAACTGTTTATAATTTATAAAGAATTGATAATATGATCTTCTGTGTGTGACACCACACACCATGTTATCTACAATATAAATTAATTGAACAACTACACTGGTATTTGACCATTGTGATTCTTTATTTTTAAATAAATGTTTATACAAAAGCTAGGCTGTTAGTATACACTCTAACAGCCACCTCGATCACTCCAAAGGGCCTTAATCTTCTTGCCACGTTGATTTTCTACCTCATTCTTGAACTCCTTAAACTTGTCTAGAGTTTTAGACTTATGTCTCATTAAGTAGATATATCCATATCTACTTAAATCGTCAGTAAAATTCACGAAGTAGGTATACGCTCCTCTAACCTAAATTTGTAATGGCCCACAAACATCACTATGTATGAGTTCTAGTGGTTCCTTTGCTTATTCACCTATCTTGGTGAAAGGATTCTTGGTCATTTTTCCTTATAAACACGCTTCACATGTATCTATGGACTCTAATTCAAAAGAGTCCAAATACTCATTACTAAGTAATCTAGCGATACGTTTCCGGATTATATGACCAAGTCTACAGTGCCAGAGATATGTCAAGTTTTAGTTATGTAATTTTTGTTTCTTACTTTCAATACAATAAACCGGTTCATCTAAGTTAAGAACATAAAGACTATTATTCGATGAACCATTCCCATAGAATACATTGTTCAAATAAAAGGAACATAACTTGCCCTTGAATTGAAATATAAATCTCTTGGCATCCAAACTCGACACCGAAATGATATTCTTTGAGAAACTAAGAACAAAATAACAGTTTTCTAAATTCAAAACAAGTCCACTAGGCAAATTTATTGAATAAGTTCCTACAGCTAACGCAGCAACCCTCGCTCCATTAGCTACTCGTAGGTCCATTTCACCCTTGGACAACCATCTGCAGTGACTTAGACCCTACATGTTCATACAAATGTGTGAACTAATTCCAGAATCTATGACCCATGATGAAGAAACAGAAAGTTTGCATTCAATTATAAAGATACCTGAAACATCCACTCCACTGGCATTCTTCTTCATAAAAATATAGCAGTTTTTCTTCCAGTGACCTTTCTTGCCACAATGGAAGCACATGGCCTCCTTCTCATCAGATTAGGGTACCTTTACCCCTTTTTTAATCTTCTTCTGAGCTTGATATCTAGGATTCTTCACTGCATTAGCCTTGGGATTAAACTTTTCGGTGTTAGGGCGCTTGCTGGTTTTTCTTACCATCATTGCATGCAGTGAAGGATTTACCTTCATATCATTCTCAACAGTTTTCAACATTACCATCAAATCAATCAAAGGTAGATCCGATACCTTAGCGGCCCCCTTAGTCTCGGCCCCACGGATATGGAGGGAGGTTCATGCAGGTACACAGGACATAGGCGCATGGCGGGGTAAACCCCAAGTCGTCAGTTCCTGAGAATTGACCCCTGGCCATTACGCCAAAGATACCATGCGCCCACCGTCTGCGCTACGCCCTAGGGGCTACCATCAAATCAATCAAACTCTTGTCCATGTTATTCATGTTGAAGTTCAACACAAACTGAGAAAATAATGGAGGTAGTGACGACAAGATTAGGTCAACAACCAAGTCCTGGTCCAACTTGGAACCTAAGCTCTCGAGCCTCTCTATGTACCTGATCATCTTGAGTACATGAGACCCAACTTGGTTTCCTTCCTCCAACATGGTATGAAATAGTGCTCGAGAGGTTCCATACCTCTCTACTCTCGTACTCTCTTGGAAGAGCTCACGCAAGTGCTAATCAATCTCCCTAGCACTCATGTTCTCATGCTATCTCTACAACTCGGGAGACATAGAAGATAACATGATGCATTACATATCCAGTGCATCTTCCATATACTGAGAATAATATGACTGATCTTCATCTGAAACATTGGGTGTAGGCTCTTTCAGTGGTTCATCTTCAAGCACGTAAATTTTTCTCTCACTTCTTAAGATGATTTTCAATTTCCTATACCAATTCAGGTAGTTGGAATCGAGGAGGATATTCTCTTTCTCGAGAATGCTTCATAGTGATAAGGTATTTGTGTTTGCCATCTTAAATTTAAAGTAGAGTTTTAGTATTTGTGGAATATATTTAATAAAGATCTTTTATAACTCCTATAATTTGATTCAAGTCCAACATCCCCCATTGTCAGAATTAGAAATTGATTGGTAAAAATTCCTAATAGGACCGAAACCCTAAATCATATAGAATAAACACAGCTGAGCTGTACCTACATGTTGCATTCATCAAGTAGGCCTTACCTTGTCAATCACAAATCTATGTGATTTTTATTATATTCTTATTGAGCCTTATATTCTCAACACTTGCCCCTCAAATCAATTAACCTTAGCTGAGCTAAATAAATCAATGAATTTGAGTTAAGTCGACTCACTAATGATTATAATAAATTATATATGTTTTGACACAAACCCACATCTGAGCTGTACCGATTTATGCAAAAACTCTAACTATCATCATAGTTATTAGTGGAGGACATTCAACAAATATTGACTTTAATATATTTAAGGGATTTTATAAGTATTAAAATGTCTCACCATGATTAACTTCTTGTTCATTTATACAATCTCATTATGAGATTTATCTCCATTAATCCTTATAGTCTTTTAAGACAAATAGGGCCTCAGAGATTTTAACATGTTAATATACTTATGCCATAAGGAATTTATATCTAAATTACAATATATATTACTTTATAGGATTTTAGATAAAATTCATTTCTATCATGAAATGTTAAGGCATATAACTTGAAATAAAGAAATTAAGATTTATTTGAAATCTCTCGAAACACTGATTCCTCAAATAAATTTTGAAGAATCGGCTTCGTATTATATGATACAACCACGAATTGGCTCTAATACCACTGTTAGTTTCGGAGCGTAGCAGAAGACATATACTAAATCATGGATCTCTTCGTGGTACATATAGTTTTACAAAAATAACATAAAAACATACCTCGAGTCCTTGATAGGCTTGAATTGTTGGTTGGACCTAGGAGGATCGTACCTGTTCCACTGTATAAAAATTTTGTACAAGTGTCGAACCTTTTCTTAAACAACCTATTGTGTTCTTTAGAAGTTAAATTAGGAATCGCAAACGGAACTTAACATTATTGATTCCAAATTTAACTTATCTGTTCTTAAGGGTTTAGACTTGGATCGCAAGCGGAACTTAACACTATTGATTCAAATCAACCTATGTTATAAATTCAATTAAATATTAATTTCTAAAATTGGCTTCTAGGACTACATGTCGAGGCACATGACCTTCTTTGGTATGGGAGCATCCACCATCGCCTAGACAAGGCCTTTTAAGGAAAGCTAATATTTAATTTCCTTATATAACTCTAGGTTTAACCAAAAAGAACAATCGAATCACAAATTTGAAAAACAAAGAAAAACACAAACTCGAATTACAATTTGAAAAACTAGAATCTAATGCCTCTTGTGTTTGGAATTCATACAAAAGAAAAACTAGTATGATGCGGAAAATAATTACTAGTTATACCTTCCTTTGTATGCAACGACCTCTTGATCTTCTACCGTATTCCTCTTCTTATCCCGGACGTTGTGTGGGCAACGATCAACTGAGATGAGAACCACCCAAAGCCTTCTTCTCCTTGCAAGGTTCGACCACCACAAGTACTCCAAGAATAGATGAGGTTCGACCACCACCACCAAGCTCCAAAGGGATGCTTCCTTTCTCTCCTTCTTCTCCAAGCTAGAACCCGGCCACCTTCAAGCTCCAAGAGATGATGAGGTTCAGTCAATGAAGAAGAAAGAAAAGGAAGAGGGAAAAGCAATAGGGTCGGCCACCACCAAGGAGGAAAAGAGAGAAAGAAATAGAATAGAGTCGTCTCCCATGAAGGCACCTCTACCCCCTCTTTTATAATCCTTGGTCTTGACAAATAAGGAAATTTAAATAAAAACTTCCTTAATTCCTTTGCCATGAAAAAAAAAATTTATTTAATTAAAAAATAATTTCCTTTTCATTATTATCATGGCCGGCCACTTATTAGCTCCAATCAAGGAAAGTTTAATTCACACAAGAATTAAAACTTCCTAATTTATTTCCGAAAATTTATTAAAAATTTCTATAATAATTTTTCCCATCATGGTGGGTTATAAAAGGAACTTTTATAAATTAAAATCTTTCTTTTAAACATGTGGATGATTTCCAAAAAGGAAAGTTTTCTCTAAAATTAAAATATCCTTTCAATCTACAAATAAGGAAAGATATCAAATCTTTTCTTAATCTTTTGTAGAAAGGAAATATTTAATTTTAAAACTCTCTTTTAAAATCATGAACATGGTTACAAAAAAGGAAAGTTTTATCAAAATTAAAATCTTTCTATCAATCTACAAATAAGGAAAGATATCAAATCTTTTCTTAATCCTTTGTAGAAAGCTATAAAAGGAAAGATTTAAATTTTAAACTTTCTTTTAAAATCATGAACATGGTTACAAAAAAGAAAAGTTTTATCAAAATAAAAATCTTCCTATCAATCTACAAATAAGGAAAGATATCAAATCTTTTCTTAATCATTTGTAAAAAGTTATAAAAGGAAAGATTTAAATTTTAAACTCTCTTTTAAAACCATAGAATCCATATAAGAATTTTTTTTAAAAAAAAATAAAATCCTTTTAATTAATTATGGTCGGCCACACCAAGCTTGGACTCAAGCTAGGGCCGGCCACCTCACACCTTGGTTTGGTCGGCCCTAGCTTGGGCTCCAAGCTAGGCTTGGCTGGCCACCTTGAGGTGGGTATGAGTGGGTATAAATCTCTATATACAAGAGGCTATGATAGGGACCGAGAGGAGGAATTGATTTTGGTCTCCCGATGAAATTAAACTTCCCGTGTTCACCCCGAACACTCAATTTAATTTCATCAATAATAATTCATACCACTAAAGAATTATTATTGAACTACCGCACCAATCCCAAATTACGTTTTGGGCTCCTTCTTATTATGAGTGTGTTAGTCTCCCTGTGTTTAAGATGTCGAATGTCCACTAATTAAATGAGTTACTGACAACTCACTTAATTAATATCTTAGTCTAAGAGTAGTACCACTCAATCTCATCGTCATGTCGGACTAAGTCCACCTGCAGGGTTTAACATGACAATCCTTATGAGATCCTCCTGGGGGCATTCTCAACCTAGATTACTAGGACACAGTTTCCTTCTATAATCAATAACACACACTATAAGTAATATCATTTCCCAACTTATCGGGCTTATTAATTTATGGAGCTAAATCTCACCATTGATAAGTCAAAGAAATAAATACTAAATATATGTGTTTGTTATTATATTAGGATTAAGAGCACACACTTCCATAATAACTAAGGTCTTATTCTTTTATTAAATCAGTATAAAAAGAACTTACCTTAAATGACCCTACTCAATACACTTGGAGTGTACTTAGTGTAATTTATTAGTCAAGATAAACTAATACCTAATTACACTACGACTATTCCAATGGTTTGTTCCTTTCCATCTTAGTCGTGAGCTACTGTTTATAATTTACAAAGAACCGATAACACGATCTTCTGTGTGTGACACCACAATCTATGTTATCTACAATATAAATTAATTGAACAACTACACTTAGCAGTAAATGTAGATAATTTGACCAATGTGATTCTTAAATGTTTATACAAAAAGCTAGACTTTTAGTATACAGTTTAACAATCTCCCACTTATACTAAAAGACTATGCTGCCATATACCCTGCCATATATCTGATTCTCAACCCTTCATCATGTCCATCAAAAGCTCTTGCCTTAATGGCCTTAGTGAAAGGATCTCTCAGGTTATCACCTGATGCAATTTAGGCGGTAACAACTTCTCCTCGTTATACGATGTCTCGTATTGGGTGGTACTTGCGGTCTATTGTGTTTACTTGCCTTATGGACTTATGGTTTCTTCGAGTTTGCTACTGCACCACTATTATTACAATAAATTGTAATAATTTTTGGGTAAACCAGAAATCATATCTAAGTCCATCATTAAGTTTCTGAGCCATATAACTTCTATGGCTGTGCAGGAGGCTGCCACATTGTAACGACCCGCCTTCTGCTACTAAGCTGTAAGGCCGATCGCTACATTATGCTAAACTATACTGCGCGGAAAGCTGGGCTAATTAAAATTTTACTTTACTAAGGACGGATATAACTGATAAGAAAGGTCTAAAGACCTTCTTTGCTGGTATACATATGCTAAGGAGGGGAAACTGAACATCCCAACTGAGTTAGGGACTAGAAACTGAACTTCCCAACTACCTACTGACCTGCCGATCGATCCGCAGATCGATCGAAGCTGGGGAACATTCTGTTCCCAACTGGATCGGTTGGCAGACCGATCCAAGTGTGGCTGGATCGGTCGGCAGACCGATCCAGGTATGT
This sequence comes from Zingiber officinale, assembly GCF_018446385.1. Classification (NCBI taxonomy): domain Eukaryota; kingdom Viridiplantae; phylum Streptophyta; class Magnoliopsida; order Zingiberales; family Zingiberaceae; genus Zingiber; species Zingiber officinale. The sequence goes on from NC_055988.1 coordinate 84,392,344, forward strand.
CTGGATCGGTCGGCTGACCGATCCAGGCACCCGAAACACCTGGAACTCGCTACTGTATCGTGCTGGATCGGTCGGCTGACCGATCCAGGAGGATACAGTAGCATACTGTATCTGTCTGGATCGGTCGGCTGACCGATCCAGCGGCACAATCTACACTCTGATCGGTCTGTAGACCGATCAGAGTTCTGATTTCAGCCCTGAACTCTGATTTCAGCACTTTGGCGTGCCAAAATCTCACACAACAATTCTAAAATCAATGGAAATACATTCTAATATAAAACTACTAACATTCTAAACCTGGCATACTACATAGTGCATGGTTTACTATTTCATAACACTTAACAATCAAAACTGAATAATGAAAACTAAAAACGCAAGGTGCTAATACTGAAGTAAAACTGTTTAGATCCCAAAGATCTTTATTCCAACTCCTGCCCACACACATCTTGATAGCATTGCCCTCCAGCCTCCGCTACTGATCCACTTTTCCTTTACCTTTATCTGCAGTATAAGAAAAGTAGTATATATAAGCTAAAAAGCTTAGTAAGAAACCATCTACCTCACAAAAACATGCAACGATGCAAATATGATTTTAAATCATGCTGTTTAAAACATATGCTGGATATACTGAATAAACTAAGCATAGCATGGCATATAAGCATACAATCATGACATATCTAAAGCTGAACATAAAGTCATCAAGCATATTCACATGGAAAAACTAAGCTGATACTAAGAACTGAGCTACGCTAATACTGAGCTACTGCTAGAACTGTACTGAATTCACGAACTAATTTGTGAAAGGTTGCAAACCATATACATATAGTAAGTGAAAATACTAAACATGCTGCTGATGGGCCCGGCAACTGTACGTGCTATGCGCGCATCTCTAACTAGACCCGGGGTTGCAAGTCCCGAATTTAGTAGAGCTACTAGGTTATCTAAACCTAGGGACCGACTATGTGAGCCCAGCCCAATGGATATCTAATCCAGTACAGTGCCAACTGAAAAGTAAAATCTAAACTGTTCTAAATTGTTGTTCCTAGGTTATCTGAACCTAGAGCTAGGTTGTCTGAACCTAGAGGCGACTGTGGGAGCCCACCCATTGGACCGTAGTCCCATATAAGCTAGAATAAAACTAATTTGCTGTTTTAAATGCTTCTAGTGCATTTAATAAATTAATTAAGCTGTCTAGTACTGAGTTAGACCTTTAATCGAGCACCTAGGATGCCCTAACTCTTCTCCCTATTAGGGAGACCACCTCTAGGCACCCGACAACGTCTAACCTCCTATCTGAAGAGGGAAAACGTGTCCGGCCCATCTAGAGGTGCTCAACTACATCCCTAACCTGCGAAGAGAGTTAAATACACCCTAGATATCGATAAAAATCTGCATACACCCTAACTAAAGCATAAAACTCAAACGGAAGCTATTATACTGCAGGTGAGGGGTTTCTTACCTCCTGTTCGAAATTTCTTACGATTCTATTCGCTAGAATTCCGGTGGAGATGATCTTCTTGACGATCCGCTCACGTCTTCGCGTTCCTCTCGCGGAGAAGAACCTTTTTCGTGTTGGAGTCGTCGTCGGAAGATGATCCGAGAGTCCTTGGGGCTTGGGCGCCGAGAGAGGAGGAGGAAGAGGTGTGGGCGGCGGTGAGGCTTTGGAAGAGGGATAGGTCACGGTGAAAAATAATCTCCTCACTTAATTAATTTTCCTATTTATATTAAAGACTTAATTCGCCCAATTCCAATATAAATTTTATTGGTTCCCTTTCCTCTTAGCACGACCCTGCTGGGTTCAACTGGTTCCCAACATTATCCCTAAGCCATAGGTCTCGGGTTCGATTCCCGCCTAAGCTATTTTGCGGTTCTAATTATTTTTGCTACTTCCGCAACTCGGAAAATTCCGGAAAAATATCTAAAAATTCCAGAAAAATCATAGAATAATTCTAATGCAAGTTTGAGAATTTTCGGGCGTTACAATCCCCCATACCTTATAAAAAGTTCATCCTCGAACTTAGAACAATTCTGGGTACTTCTGTCTCATGCTGACTTCTGTCTCCCAAGTTGCCTCTTCTGCTGTGTGACTATGCCAAATGACTTTGACTAATGATACTTCCTTGTTCCGCAATTTCTTAACTGCTCGGTCTATTATCTGAATAGGCCGACTATCATAGCTGAGGTCTTCGCGGATCTGTACCGACTGGGGCTCAATCACCTGGGTGGCATCTGGGGTATGCTTCTTCAGCATAGAGACATGAAATACGTTGTGGACAGCTGACATTTCCTGGGATAGCTCTAGCTCATATGCTACCTTGCCCACTCTTCTGCTGATAAGGTATGGTCCCACGTATCTGGGACTTAGCTTGCCCTTCTTCCCAAAACGCATTACTCCCTTCATGGGAGCTACTCTGAGGAACACTGAATCCCCAACTGAAAACTCTAAGGGTCTGCGCCGTGTATCAGCATAGCTCTTCTGGCGGCTTTGAGCTGTCTCTATCCTCTGGCGGATCTGCTGTATGGCTGCTGTGGTATCTGCTACTAGATCTGTCTGAAGCTCTAGTTCTTTCTGTTCACCACTCTCATACCAGCAGATTGGAGATCTACACCTCCGCCCATAGAGAGCCTCGTAAGGTGCCATGCCGATAGTGGCCTGATAGCTGTTGTTGTATGCAAACTCTGCTAGACTCAGATATTTGCACCAACTTCCTTTGAAGTCTAGGGCACACACTCGGAGCATATCTTCGAGTACCTGATTTACTCGCTCTGTCTGACCATCTGTCTGCGGATGGAATGCTGTGCTGAACTTTAACTTCGTGCCCAATGCTGACTGTACACACTCCCAGAAGTGTGATGTAAACCTGCTGTCTCTGTCTGAAATAATGGTACGTGGGACTCCATGAAGTCTGACGATCTCCTGGAGATACAACTGAGCTAGCTTCTCCATGGAGTAGGATATCTTGATAGCTAAAAAGTGGGCTGATTTAGTCAACCTGTCGACTATTACCCAGATGACATCAAAACCATTCGTGGTTCTGGGTAGTCCCACTATGAAGTCCATAGAGATATCCTCCCACTTCCATTCTGGAATCTGTATAGGCTGCAGAACTCCTCCTGGTCGCTGATGTTCTGCCTTGACCCTCTGACAGGTGAGGCAGATGCTAACATATCTGGCGATGTCTCACTTCATCCCGGGCCACCAAAAATGTTTCTTCAGGTCTTGATACATTTTGGTGGAACCTGGATGCATCGCATAGGGAGTCTTGTGAGCCTCATCTAAAATCTGTCTCCGTAGCTCCTCCTGATCTGGAACACAGAGTCTGTCACCAAAATACAACACCCCGCTATCGACACTCTGAATTCTCTACTTTCTGATTCTGTTAGCCCTTGCTTGATTTTCTGAATTTTAGGGTTTTGATCCTGAGCTGACTGAATATCACCAAGCAAGGTAGACTCTAAGGTCATAGTAGAGAGCTGTCCCACTATAAGCTCGAGACCGATATCTATGATCTCCTTCTGTAGGGGCGGTGACATGGCTGCGAGAGATAATAAGGTAGCACTGGACTTTCTGCTAAGGGCGTCTGCTACCTTATTGGCTTTCCCTGGATGGTAGAGGATGTCTATATCGTAGTCTTTGACCAGCTCAAGCCATCTGCGCTGTCGCATGTTCAGATCCTTCTGAGTGAAGAAGTACTTCAGACTCTGATGATCTGTATATACTCTACACTGGGCTCCATACAAGTAATGTCTCCAAATCTTGAGAGCGAACACTACTGCTGCAAGCTCAAGGTCATGAGTAGGGTAATTCTTCTCATATTCTTTGAGTTGTCTGGAGGCATAGGCGATCACCTTTCCGTCTTGCATCAGCACTGCTCCTAATCCCAATTTAGAGGCATCACTGTAAATGTCGAAGCTATCTCAGATTTCTGGTAAGGCTAAGATAGAGCACCGTCAATCTCCTTTGAGCTCAAGTGTTCTCACGCCTCACCTTGAAATTTTCTGCTCTTTCCGTGAGAGTGCTGGGGAGGCTATCTGGAGAAGTCCTCACAAACTTTCGTAATAATCGCTAATCCCGTAAAGCTTCGATTTCACCGGCATTCTTGGTCTTTTCCAGTTATCGCTTCTATTTTGTGGGTCTACCATGACACCATCCTTTGAGATGATGTGACCCGGGAAGGACACCTGATCCCAGAATTCACATTTCGTGAACTTGGCATATAGCTGATTCTGCGAGTGTCTGCAGTACTCTTTTCTTGTGCTCTGCATGTTCTTCCCGAGTTCCTGAGTAGATAAGGATGTCATCGATGAACACGATAACAAACTTATCTAAGTACTCTATACTGCTCATGAGATCCATGAATGTAGCTGGAGCATTTGTCACGCCAAAAGGCATGACTACGAATCGTAATGTCCGTATCCGGTCCTGAATCGTCTTCTGATATCACCCTCCTTGACTCGACTTGGTGATATCCGATCCGAGGTCAATCTTAGAGAACACTCATCGCTCCCTTTAACGGTCGAAGTCATTAATCACGGAAGAGGATACATTCTTGATCGTGACCGATTCTGCTCGTAGTCTATGCATAGCGCATGCTTCCATCCTTCTTCTTCACGAAGACTACAGGCGCCCCCATGGTGAGTGACTAGGCGATGAAGCCCTTGTCAAGTAGCTCCTGTAGTTGCTCATGAAGTTCCTTCACCTCGGGGAGCCATGCAGTAAGGCGCCTTGGAAATAGGATTGGTGCCGGGAAGAGCTCTATCTCAAATTCAATCTCCCGATGGTGCTAGGCCCGGTAACTCTTCAGGGCAGGGTAGTCACATACAACTCGGACCTCTACTAGCTGTGTCCTGGCCGGTATTGACTACATGTGCTAGGTACCCGTACATCCCGAATCCATCAAGTGCCTTCATAGCTGAGAGAAATTTTCGCTTTTCTCTTTGGTTCTCCGATGTACTCGAACTCAGGTTGGAACACGACTTTTTGCTTACGGCACTCTATGGAAGCACCGTATCGATCAGGAAATCCATTCCAAGGATGACGTCGTGAGTCATCATTTCTAGCGGGATCGATCACAAAAGAGTTCCCTCGCTATAATGGCACCGCCGAGCGGTCGTGGACGCCATAACTTCCTCAAGGTAGTGTCGTTAAAACCACCGAGTACCTCGAGCTATTGCGACTTTGCAATGAACGCCTAGCTATATAAGAATGGGTTGCCCCAAGATCAAATAGAGCAGTTGCTACTTGAAAATGCTAGTCGACTGTAACAACTGCCGAGGCATCGCTACGTCCTCTCGTGAGTGAGTAGATCTCGCATATGCCATAGCCGGAGGGGCTTCTAATCTGCCCTGATAAGTGGACCTTCTAGAGCGGCCTGCATATGATATAACTGAGCTGGCTGCATCTGCTGTGGGTGAGGAAGACCGGTCTTGTTCGGCCACTCTAGCCATGTGCCCTTCTTGTCCACATTCAAAGCCTTGTGCCCTTGCGACAAACCCCCGGGTGGAATTTCCCACAAGTAGCACACTTTGGATAACTAGGTCGCTTGCTAGATGGTCCTCCTTTTGGGTCACTCCCGATTTGCGCTTGCTAGTTGGAGCTGTGGCCTTGTTGTTTTTGAGTGTGAGAGTTTCCTTGGCCCTTGGACTCTGAGGAGGCTTGCTTCTGCTGCTTCATGTTGTTCTGGTAATGCTCTGTGGTCAAGGCACTGCTCACTAACTCCTCTGTGGTTTGTGGCCTATGTATGCCACCAGCCACGTTCACTGCTATCTCTGGCCTCAGCATCTTGAGCATCAACCGGATTCGTTCCTTCTCTGTGCTGACTAGCTCTGGGCATAGACGAGCCAACCTGTTGAATTTCTTCACGGCTTCCTCAACTGAAAGGTTGCCCTGACGAAACTCAGTGAACTCGTCGTAGTGGCGGTTTGTAACCCGTATGTGAAAGAACTCCTCGAAGAATTCTTTCTCAAAGTCAGCCCATGACATCTGGTTCACTGGGCGCTTCGTTCTGATTCTTTCCCACCACATGCGTGCGTCTCCTGTCAGGCAGAAGGAGGCACACTTCACCTTCTCGTGTTCTGGCCAGTCCAGAAGCTCCATCGTGCTCTCCAGTGTTTTGAACCAGGCTTGTGCATCCCATGGTTCACTAGTGCCTGAGAAGTTCTCTGGCTTGACTCGCTGCCACTGGATCAGATAGGCTTCCTTTCTTGGCTCAGCTGTTGGGACTGCTGGTGCTGGTGCTGGTGCTGGTACTGTAGGCTGAGCTGGTGGAACCTCTAAGACCACTGGAGTCGTCAAATTCGGTTCCGGGGTGACTGTGGGGGTATTCTGCTGATTAGCCTTTAAGGTGGCTATTTCCTGTTGCTGTTCAGCTAGCTGCTGCTGTAACTGAGCCACTAATGCTGTAAGGTCTGGAGGAGGCACTGAACTGCCTGCCTCTTGCTGGGGCTCAGTAGCTAGTGCCCTCCTAGCTGGGCGTCCTCGTGCCATTTCTAAAGACATAGAGGACAGAACATGAATAACTATTACAATCATAATTGTATAACTATCGTTATCATGTTATATACTATCACATACTATCATGCAGCAGTTTATTTATAAACATGAACTATAATAACAAAACAAGGAGCATAAATAAAGTAGAGGTATTCTTACTTGGAAGCTGCAGGTTCAATGCTGATGTGTATGTAGGAAGTATGGAATTCTGCTCTGATACCACTCTGTAACGATCCGCCTTCTACTACTAAGCTGTAAGGCCGATCGCTACATTATGCTAAACTATACTGTGCGGAAAGCTGGGCTAATTAAAATTTTACTCTACTAAGGACGGATATAACTGATAAGAAAGGTCTAAAGACCTTCTTTGCTGGTATACATATGCTAAGGAGGGGAAACTGAACATCCCAACTGAGCTAGGGACTAGAAACTGAACTTCCCAACTACCTACTGACCTGCCGATCGATTCGCAGATCGATCGAAGCTGGGGAACATTCTGTTCCCAACTGGATCGGTCGGCAGACCGATCCAGGTGTGGCTGGATCGGTCGGCAGACCGATCCAGGTATGTCTGGATCGGTCGGCTGACCGATCCAGGAGGATACAGTAGCATACTGTATCTGTCTGGATCGGTCGGCTGACCGATCCAGCGGCACAATCTACACTCTGATCGGTCTGTAGACCGATCAGAGTTCTGATTTCAGCCCTGAACTCTGATTTCAGCACTTTGGCGTGCCAAAATCTCACACAACAATTCTAAAATCAATGGAAATACATTCTAATATAAAACTACTAACATTCTAAACCTGGCATACTACATAGTGCATGGTTTACTATTTCATAACACTTAACAATCAAAACTGAATAATGAAAACTAAAAACGCAAGGTGCTAATACTGAAGTAAAACTGTTTAGATCCCAAAGATCTTTATTCCAACTCCTGCCCACACACATCTTGATAGCATTGCCCTCCAGCCTCCGCTACTGATCCACTTTTCATTTACCTTTATCTGCAATATAAGAAAAGTAGTATCTATAAGCTAAAAAGCTTAGTAAGAAACCATCTACCTCACAAAAACATGCAACGATGCAAATATGATTTTAAATCAAGCTGTTTAAAACATATGCTGGATATACTGAATAAACTAAGCATGGCATGGCATATAAGCATACAATCATGACATATCTAAAGCTGAACATAAAGTCATCATGCATATTCACAGGGAAAAACTAAGCTGGTACTAAGAACTGAGCTACGCTACTGTACTGAATTCACGAACTAATTTCTGAAAGGTTGAAAACCATATACATATAGTAAGTGAAAATACTAAACATGCTGCTGAGGGCCCGACAACTGTACGTGCTATGCGCATATCTCTAACTAGACCCGGGGTTGCAAGTTTCGAATTTAGTAGAGCTACTAGGTTATCTGAACCTAGGGACCGACTATGGGAGCCCAGCCCAATGGATATCTAATCCAGTACAGTGCCAACTGAAAAAGTAAAATACTGAGTATAGCTAAACTGTTCTAAATTGCTGTTCCTAGGTTATCTGAACCTAGAGCTAGGTTGTCTGAACCTAGAGGCGACTGTGGGAGCCCACCCATTGGACCGTAGTCCCATATAAGCTAGAATAAAACTAATTTGCTGTTTTAAATGCTTCTAGTGCATTTAATAAATTAATTAAGCTGTCTAGTACTGAGTTAGACCTTTAATCGAGCACCTAGGATGCCCTAACTCTTCTCCCTATTAGGGAGACCACCTCTAGGCACCCGACAACGTCTAACCTCCTATCTGAAGAGGGAAAACGTGTCCGGCCCATCTAGAGGTGCTCAACTACATCCCTAACCTGCGAAGAGAGTTAAATACACCCTAGATATCGATAAAAATCTGCATACACCCTAACTAAAGCATAAAACTCAAACGGAAGCTATTATACTGCAGGTGAGGGGTTTCTTACCTCCTGTTCGAAATTTCTTACGATTCTATTCGCTAGAATTCCGGTGGAGATGATCTTCTCGACGATCCGCTCACGTCTTCGCGTTCCTCTCGCGGAGAAGAACCTTTTTCGTGTTGGAGTCGTCGTCGGAAGATGATCCGAGAGTCCTTGGGGCTTGGGCGCCGAGAGAGGAGGAGGAAGAGGTGTGGGCGGCGGTGAGGCTTTGGAAGAGGGATAGGTCACGGTGAAAAATAATCTCCTCACTTAATTAATTTTCCTATTTATATTAAAGACTTAATTCGCCCAACTCCAATATAAATTTTATTGGTTCCCTTTCCTCTTAGCACGGCCCTGCTGGGTTCAACTGGTTCCCAACATTATCCCTAAGCCATAGGTCTCGGGTTCGATTCCCGCCTAAGCTATTTTGCGGTTCTAATTATTTTTACTACTTCCGCTACTCGGAAAATTCCGGAAAAATATCTAAAAATTCCAGAAAAATCATAGAATAATTCTAATGCAAGTTTGAGAATTTTCGGGCGTTACACACATACTCAGCTTCTATGGTGGAGTCCGAAAAACACTTATGCTTAACACTCCTCCATACTTATAACTTCACCTCCTAAAGTAAACACAAAATCCCGAGGTCGACTTACTATTGTCCATATCTGATTGGAAGCTAGAATTCGTGTAATCCACAGGGAGCAAATCATTTACTTGGTAAACCAGCATATAATTTCTAGTCCCTCTAAGATACTTTAATATATGTTTTACGACAGTCCAATGTCCTTGTCTAGGGTTATTTTGATATCTGCTAACCATGCCTACGACGAAATAGATATCCGGTCTCGTACACAGTATTGCATACATTAGGCTTCCTACAGCCGAAGCGTAAGGAACTACCTTCATGTCTTCTATCTCTTTTGATGTCTTCAGAGACATCTCTTTAAATATAGCTACTCCATGCCGAAAAGGTAAGAAACCTTTCTTGGAGTTTTGCATACTTAAAGAGCAAGGATTGTATCGATATATGAAGCTTGGGATAAACACAATATTCTTTTCTTGTGATCTCATGACCCCAAGAATATGTACACATTCTCCCAAGTCCTTTATATCGAATTGCTTGGACAACCATACCCTTACTTCTGACAACACTTTGATATTGTTTCCAACTACCAAAAATGTCATCTATGTATAGTACAAGAAATACCACCACATTTCCTAACACACTTCTTATATATACAAGATTTATCCGGACATTGAATAAATCCATAGGTCTGGATTACTTCATTAAACCGGATGTTCCAAGACCTTGAAGCTTTGCTTCAGTCCATAAATAGACCGATTGAGCTTACATGCTAGATGCTCTTTACCCTTTGCAATGAACCCCTCTAGTAGCTTCATATGGATGCTTTCTTCAAGACTTCCGTTAAGGAAAATTGTCTTGACATCCACTTGCCAAATCTCATAATTCATATGAGTAGCAATAGATAAAAGAATCCGGATAGACTTTAAGCATGACTACCGGTAAAAGGTTTCCCTTTTTCAACAAGCTTTGCTTTGAAAGTTTACACCTTCCTGTTTGTCCTTCCTTTTCTATTGTAGACCTAATTACACCCAATGACTTTTACACCATTTGGTGATTCTACAAGCTCCCATATTTTATTAGAATACATATATTCTAATTATGTATTTATTGCTCTTTGCCAAGATGTTGCATCTTTATCTTGGAGTGTTTTGTCATATGTCCAGGAATTAGGTTCATGTTCACCAGGGTTCAAGTCTGAAGACTCTCCCAAAACATGAATCTCTCAGGTTACCTTCCAACCCTCCCACTACGACGAGACACTGTTTGTGGTTGTGTATCATTTGTGATATGTGTTGCAGTTTCTTGTGATATTTCATCTTGTATAGTTGGTACTAGATTAGACGTGTCCTTTATTTTCTTAAGAACAAATTTACTCATGGGTTTGTGGTTCATTACCTAGTCCTCTTCTAAAATCGGTCATTAGTACTAACAATGACCCTCTGATTTTAAGGACTATAAACCTCCTTTCGTTTCTCTAGAATAATGCACAAACAAGTGAACTCCTATTCCAACTTATCAGTGTTTCCCTTCAGCACATGTGCTGGACTACCCTAAATCTGAATATGCTTTAGACTATGCTTATGCCCATTCTACAATTCTATGGGAGTAGAGAGTTCTGACTTAGAAGGTACTATGTTCACTTCCGTTTTCAGTGTATATCCTTAAAACGAATTTGGTAATTCTGAATAACTCATCATTAATCTAACTATTTCCATAAGAGACCTATTCCTTCGTTCTACTACACCATTGTTGGGGTATACCAAGTGTAGTCAGTTGGGATTGAATCCTGACTTATGATAATTGATTCCTAAACTATCCTAAGAGGTACTTGTCACTACGATCTCACCGTAGTGTCTTGATACATTTACGTTGACATTTCTCCACATCAGCCTTGTACTCTTTGAACTTATCAAAACACTTAGACTTGTGGCTCATCAAGTAAATGTACCCGTGTCTCGAATAGTCATCTATAAAATAGATGAAATATTAGAGACAACCTCTTGCCTGGATAGTTAAAGGTCCACACAAATCAGAATGAACCAATTCCAATATATCTTTGGCTCCATACCCCTTAGATTTAAAAGCTTCTTGGTTATTTTTCCTTCCAAATAAGACTCGCAGGTTGGAAAGATTTCCACTACCAATGAACTCAAGAGTTCATTGGTTATTATCCTTTGAATCCTACTCAAGTTAATATAACCTAGCTTTAGATGTCAAAGATAAGATTGGTTTATCTCCGAAGGTTACTTTCTCTTTTAAAAGTTAGAAGATGTGCTATTAATTTCCATTTGTTGCATCGTGGAATTTGTTGAATTTATAAATTGCCAACCAACGTATCAGAACAGATATTTTCCCTCTTTTCCTTGATAACAACTTTGTTATCAAAAGAGACAGAATATCAAGTTTAGAAATTGAAATATAGTTCTTTCTAAACTTGGTACGTAAAGATAATTTCTCAAAATCCAAGTTTTATTCCTCTCAGAGGATAAACACCTCCCACTGCAATAGCTATTACTTTTGCAGCAGTGCCCATGTAGACGGTGATTTTCTTTTCATATAGTTGTCGAGTTTTCTGGAACCCCTGCAATAAATTGCAGACATGATCAGTGGTTCCCGTATCTACACACCAGGTACCGGTAGATAACTCCACTAAACATGTAACAACTAATGAATAAAATTCACCTTTATTGTTCTTAGTTCTAAGAAAACAGTCCATCTTAATGCCCAAGTCTTATTTTCAATCATTATAATTGGGACCACTAAGTCTATCCTATAGTATAACAGCTAGGGGATTGACCAACATTTTAAATCCTAAGAATCACAAAAAAATATTTGGTCAAAACCAACTCCTTAAAAATCCCCATGAATTTTATCTGCCACGTTAGTGTGAACGTATACAAATTCAAAAATAAGATTTTATCCATTAATTTTATTATCTCATCAACCTTACTTTATGACGAATAAAATTAATAGTTGGTCTTGTCTTTGGTCAATTATTTGGTCAAAACTTTGAATTTAAAATAACATTAATTCCTCAAACAATATTATTTAAATTCACCAACACCTCAAACACCAGGAATTATGCATGCCACATTAGTGTGGACGTATACAAATTCAACATTTGTAAGAGGAGGGTCTTACCCATTAATTTTATTATCTTGTCATCCTAACGTTATGACAAATAAAATTAATAGTTGGTTTTCCTTTGGTCACGCAAAACAATAGCAGTGACTCCGTTGGGGAGGATACTATTGAATGCGTCTAAGTGTATACCATTACTTGATACTTAGTCCATTAAATAAAATTGTGCCCCTTCAGTTGGAGAAGATCACACGCTCCTAAATAATTTCCTATAACCATCCATAAAGGAAGTTTGATCTAGTGATCCGAAACAAACCCATCCGTTGTGAAGGGAGACACTTAGAGCCAACATGCAAGCTTGTTTCATTACTTATAAACCAGTAATGGAGACCGTGGAATTTATTTAAAAATCCCTCTCCCACTAGTTATTTAAGGTGAGGAATTTTAACTATAACAAGCACATATCATATGCACACACACTTCATAGTAAATAAAGAAATAAATATGGAAATTAATTTTTCAACTATTATGACCTTTTCCATCATTGTCATTCGCGTGCTGCCAGCCCTAGGGTTCATGCCGTCGAGTCCATCGAGCTTCCTTTTCCGTTGCGCCTCTGATCCTCCAAGAGCACCACGCTTCGCAAGGATACGATCCGTGACAAAAATAAAATCAAATTTTACATACATCGATCCTATATTCCACAAGGGAATGTATACCAAGTCTAGATCGAACATAAATGTAAAATCCTAGGGCTAATACAGCTCCTGCTATATTTAATATTACAATCATGCACATATAATAAAATGCCCTTGACATGTCCAAGGGTCCAATCACACACAATATCTATATGCCATAATATTTAGAGCCTGCAACCACAAAATTAGCACATCCTACTATTATCCTGCCTTAATTATGTATGACATGTGCATAATCTATCTGAAAACCAAACACACAGAGGCAAACCCTAGCTCTGATACCAATTGTTGGTTGGACCTAGGAGGATCGTACCTGTTCCACTGTATAAAAATTTTGTACAAGTGTCGAACCTTTTCTTAAACAACCTATTGTGTTCTTTAGAAGTTAAATTAGGAATCGCAAACGGAACTTAACATTCTTGATTCCAAATTTAACTTATCTGTTCTTAAGGGTTTAGACTTGGATCGCAAGTGGAACTTAACACTATTGATTCAAATCAACCTATGTTATAAATTCAATTAAATATTAATTTCCAAAATTGGCTTCTAGGACTACATGTCGAGGCACATGACCTTCTTTGGTATGGGAGCATCCACCACCGCCTAGACAAGGCCTTTTAAGGAAAGCTAATATTTAATTTCCTTATATAACTCTAGGTTTAACCAAAAAGAACAATCGAATCACAAATTTGAAAAACAAAGAAAAACACAAACTCGAATTACAATTTGAAAAACTAGAATCTAATGCCTCTTGTGTTTGAAATTCATACAAAAGAAAAACTAGTATGATGCGAAAAATAATTACTAGTTATACCTTCCTTTGTATGCAACGACCTCTTGATCTTCTACCGTATTCCTCTTCTTATCCCGGACGTTGTGTGGGCAATGATCTACCGAGATGAGAACCACCCAAAGCCTTCTTCTCCTTGCAAGGTTTGGTCACCACAAGTACTCCAAGAATAGATGAGGTTCGGCCACCACCACCAAGCTTCAAAGGGATGCTTCCTTTCTCTCCTTCTTCTCCAAGCTAGAACCCGGCCACCTTCAAGCTCCAAGAGATGGTGAGGTTCGACCAATGAAGAAGAAAGAAAAGGAAGAGGGAAAAGCAATAGGGTCGGCCACCACCAAGGAGGAAAAGAGAGGAAGAAATAGAATAGAGTTGTCTCCCATGAAGGCACCTCTACCTCCTCTTTTATAATCCTTGGTCTTGGCAAATAAAGAAATTTAAATAAAAACTTCCTTAATTCCTTTGTCATGAAAAGAAAATTTTATTTAATTAAAAAATAATTTCCTTTTCATTATTATCATGGTCAGCCACCTATTAGCTCCAATCAAGGAAAGTTTAATTCACATAAGAATTAAAACTTCCTAATTTGTTTCCGGAAATTTATTAAAAATTTCTCTAATAAGTTTTCCCATCATGGTGGGTTATAAAAGGAACTTTTATAAATTAAAATCTTTCTTTTAAACATATGGATGATTTCCAAAAAGGAAAGTTTTCTCTAAAATTAAAATATCCTTTCAATCTACAAATAAGGAAAGATATCAAATCTTTTCTTAATCTTTTGTAGAAAGGAAATATTTAATTTTAAAACTCTCTTTTAAAATCATGAACATGGTTACAAAAAAGGAAAGTTTTATCAAAATTAAAATCTTCCTATCAATCTACAAATAAGGAAAGATATCAAATCTTTTCTTAATCCTTTATAGAAAGCTATAAAAGGAAAGATTTAAATTTTAAACTTTCTTTTAAAATCATGAACATGGTTACAAAAAAGAAAAGTTTTATCAAAATAAAAATCTTCCTATCAATCTACAAATAAGGAAAGATATCAAATCTTTTCTTAATCATTTGTAAAAAGTTATAAAAGGAAAGATTTAAATTTTAAACTCTCTTTTAAAACCATAGAATCCATATAAGAATTTTTTTTAAAAAAAATAAAATCCTTTTAATTAATTATGGTCGTCCACACCAAGCTTGGACTCAAGCTAGGGCCGACCACCTCACACCTTGGTTTGGCCGGCCCTAGCTTGGGCTCCAAGCTAGGCTTGGCCGACCACCTTAAGGTGGGTATGGGTGGGTATAAATCTCTATATACAAGAGGCTATGATAGGGACCGAGAGGAGGAATTAGTTTTGGTCTCCCGATGAAATTAAGCTTCCCGTGTTCGCCCCGAACACTCAACTTAATTTCATCAATAATAATTCATACCACTAAAAAATTATTATTGAACTACCGCACCAATCCCAAATTACGTTTTGGGCTCCTTCTTATTATGAGTGTGTTAGTCTTCCTGTGTTTAAGATGTCGAATACCCACTAATTAAATGAGTTACTGACAACTCACTTAATTAATATCTTAGTCCAAGAGTAGTACCACTCAACCTCATCATCATGTCGGACTAAGTCCACCTGCAGGGTTTAACATGACAATCCTTATGAGCTCCTCCTGGGGACATTCTCAACCTAGATTACTAGGACACAGTTTCCTTCTATAATCAACAACACACACTATAAGTAATATCATTTTCCAACTTATCGGGCTTATTGATTTATCGAGCTAAATCTCACTCATTGATAAGTCAATGAAATAAATACTAAATATATGTGTTTGTTATTATATTAGGATTAAGAGCACACACTTCCATAATAACTAAGGTCTTATTCTTTTATTAAATCAGTATAAAAAGAACTTACCTTAAATGACCCTACTCAATACACTTGGAGTGTACTTAGTGTAATTTATTAGTCAAGATAAACTAATACCTAATTACACTACGACTATTCCAATGGTTTGTTCCTTTCCATCTTAGTCGTGAGCTACTATTTATAATTTACAAAGATCTGATAACACGATCTTCTGTGTGTGACACCACACACCATGTTATCTACAATATAAATTAATTGAACAACTACACTTAGCAGTAAATGTAAATAATTTGACCAATGTGATTCTTAAATGTTTATACAAAAAGCTAGACTTTTAGTATACACTCTAACATGAATGATATCATAGACAGATACGAGCCCCACATGTGACTCCTCTAGCAGTATCCACGTGCACTAGATCACGAACTTGACATGATCCATCAGGTGCTAGCCTCTTAGATCGACAAAACCTTAGAAGCACTACCGATCTCTTCCGATGGAAGAAAGCGAAGAAGAAGTTGACAAGGAAGAAATAGAGAGAAGGAATTCATCATTTGAATCTTTCCGAGTATAGCTACTTATAGCCTTTAAGGAATATGAAAAGTTAAGGTCTCAATTAATTTATCATTTATGATCTTCATTAATTAGGAAGATGAAGAGTTATAACCTCCATAAATTCTTCATTTATAACCTTTATTATGATGACTCTTCAAATTCTTTATTAATCATCGTTATGATCACTATTTGAATTCTCCATTAATCATCATGATTATGACTATTCAAATTCTCTTTTCTTTGTATCAAATAAATTCATATTTGATCTTGATCTTGACTAACTTCCGATATTTCAAAATTAATTAATAATTCAATTAATTCTTATTTTGAAATAATCAATTGATTAATTTTATTATCTACTAAAATAATCAATAATGTTCATGTTTACGTGTTATGCGTGCGACCCTCTAAGTTTTATACACGAAGGCA
The DNA here is from genome assembly GCF_018446385.1 of Zingiber officinale. Taxonomy (NCBI): domain Eukaryota; kingdom Viridiplantae; phylum Streptophyta; class Magnoliopsida; order Zingiberales; family Zingiberaceae; genus Zingiber; species Zingiber officinale. Next base: position 84,408,772 of record NC_055988.1, read on the forward strand.
GTGTAAATCCATACACAAACTAAGGTAACCGTCTAGCAATAGTTTTTAGCCACCCAACGTGATAAAATTAATATCAATCATAAACTATAAACCACCCTTAACTGATTACTATGTAATTCAATCTCTTAATCTAAGCCTACATCCCAATTAATTCGGTACATTATGCATCATTGCCAAATTAATTGTTTTACTTGATTTCTAAGATATAATAAACTATTCTTAAATGATAAATCATTCCTCCCATGGCCATGGATTTCGAGTCATTAATATCTCTATCAAGCGGCCGAGATGTTAACTCCTAATCCAAGAGAGCGATGAATCCTCTATTGACTCAACACTATTTTCTCTACGCTTTTCCATACACCTAACTACCGTATTAATCATAATCCGATTAAAGACTACTTTTAACGATGTCAAAACACATAACTCCACGTATAGAATAAATGAAGGTCTCAAATCAAAATATCAATTATGCTCGGTCATAAAAGGAATAACCAATGATGCTTAATATGTGGTCTCCTCTTAAGTGAATCGTGTCTAGTGTACCTCTAAACTCAAGGCACCCCAAGTACAACTTGGATATTCATCCCTTGGTTTATCTTGACCTAGTCATACTCAGTGTTGATCTAGATATCCATGCCCCGTATAGATATTCATCTGATCAAGAATTGTTTTCAAATTAATATACCTTTTAATTTGTGAAACTTTATCATTAATCATATACGTACAGAAAAGTAAATAATTAATGATAAATACTTGTCTTTATAAAATAATTATCTATAAAATATATAAAAAGTGTCTTGACACATAAGTGCTCACACTAATATTACTATCAGACATAGCTAAGTTGATTATTACCTGATTGATTTATAGAACTGGATAAGGATCGAATTCTAATAAAGATCGAAGTATTATCTTTTCATATGATGGTTAGCTTTGATTTTTTAATTTACCCCTTCTAATAATATGGGATAGTGAGGAGGACCATCAAGATGACAAATTGCCCTTGTTACGTGAAAGAAGATATATTATAGCTTCAATTTATAGATGGCTATCAACTAGTTAAGGATGAAAGGAATTTTTTTAAGGAGACATGTCTCTAAGGACCATTTACCTTATTACAATAAATTTAGATAGTGCTTGTTGGATGGAATATGAGTGGGTAATAGTAAAGAGATTGAAAATTTATGCTTAGTTTAGAAAATTGATGGTGGATCTTACAGATCCAATCCCCAAACTTGAAAATAAGTGATTACTTAACAAAATAGGATGAATAAAATTCCCTCTATTTTCATTTCCCATTTCTCATTTCTATCCTTCTCATTCTTATTCTCATCCGGTTTTCGCAAATCAAACACTCTGGTTTTCACAAATCAAACACTCCCTTAGTCTCTAATCAACTGTCAGCCGGCGGAGACTTTTAGGCTACCTGATTGATGCTATAGAAACCGGCTGATTTGAAATTGGATTAACAAAGATTATATTAAATTTAATATTATAATATAAGCATTATAATATTGATATTATAAATTTGTTTATTCATTTATAAGCTTGTTTATAAGCAGAGTTAGTGAATTACATTGAACCCGTGTTTAAACTGGTTCAAGCCATATTTCACCTACGGCACGCTTCAAGGAAGAGGCCTCCATCGATCAGCAAAGTCATCGAGGTTTTGAAGCGCGCAATCTTCCCCTCGTCGCTGAGCTTGAACTCGAAGAATCGCAGCAGCACCGCTGTGAATATCTTCATTTGTCGGTAGGCAAACTCTTTCCCCAAGCACAGCCTTGGCCCAGCCTGAAAGCAAACAACACAAGCAGCCTCAAACTCGTGCAATGTTCGGACCGTAAAACTGAACACTTGGATCGTTTCTTACTTGGAAAGCTGTGAATTTGTATGGGCTTTCAGGTTGGAAGATGCCATCGTCGTTCAGCCACCTCTCCGGGCAAAAAGCTTCGGCATCTGCACCCCACAAGTACTCCATCCTCCCCATTGGGTATGGCTGGTAGAACACAACATCATCTTTTCTTACAGTGTAGCCTCCAGGCAGAGTGTCGTCCGAGAAGCAAACCTTACCGTCCTGTAATTGCAAATCATTCCAAAAAATTAGCTTCCTTATGATACTTTCATAGTGAAGGGAGTCTTAGCATAATAATAAAATTATTACCGTGTGACTATTTTATAATGTAGGATAAGACGGTGTATTCGATACTACTACAATTTACAAACTAAATGGACACTTACCATGGGGCCAGGAGGATACAGCCTAAGTGTTTCAGTGAGCGCAGCATGAAGATAATGCATTTTGTTAAGCGAATCCTCGCTTATCTTCCCCGCGAACGCATCGAAAGCCACCGCAGGCTCCGTGGCTTCAGTCACTTCCATGACTTCTTTGTGAATCTTCTCCTGAACAGAAGGGTTCTTGCAAATCAAGAAGAAGAACCATGCCAGTGTGCCTGCTGTGCTATCTTTCCCAGCGAGCACAAAGTTCAGCATTATGTCCCTCAAGAACTGAAGGCTGATGCTTTGTGGATCCTTTTTTCGCTCGTCCAGAAATCTCGACAGGATATCTTCGTTCTGTTCTCCGATTCATATCAAATAAGAAACATTAGTCTTTTGGCAGAGGAGGAGATTGATGGTGTCAAAGGAGTTGCTTACTGATTTATTTCCTGTTTCTGAAGGCTGTTCGATCCTGATACTGATCAATCTGTGCACATACTCATTGACAAGCTTGATTTTATCTCTGAGTTTTGCTTCAGATCCAATGTTCAGATACCTCATAACCTTCCACAACGGGTTTACATATCGCAGAATGAGCATCTCGTTGGCGACATCGAACGATTTCGCAAACTCATTCCCCTCCTGATCAGAGCTGTCCAAGCAATTCAACTCTACTCCGAACCCAATTCTGAATATCGAGTCCATTGTCGACTTCATCAGTAGGTCCTGTCGGTCGCAAAATTCAGGCTTTAGGGATGAACTCACAAACCAAAACGACTTCATATATATATATATGCTTACCTGAACATCGAACTTCTCGTTACTTTTAGCACAGGATGAAACGACATGAGCAAGCTTAGATGCATTTTTTCTGAAGATTGGAGAGCTGAAGTCTCTCAGGGTCTTTGTGGCGAACACATAACTGGCAAGCTTTCTCTGGCGGCGCCACTCATCGCCATCGACAGAGAAAATTCCATCGCCAAACATATCTTTCAGGTTCTCATAGTGCAGCCACCCCTGAAAACAAAATCATGTACCAGATTGTTACCTCAACACTAAGTCCGACCATAGACTACTTGTTTTCCTTGGGAGACGAAGGCCTACTGGATTATAAAAAAAGAAAAAAGAAAATCATATAGTTTTCGCCAGTACCTTGCCATAATTCTGGAAATTGGTCTTGAGGAAGTACTCTACGACGATAGGATCGGCGGTGTAGATGTACTGGCAGAAGGGACTCGAGAACCTGAAGGTCTTGTGCTTGCGCGAGAGCTCGGTGTGGTAGTCGTAAATCCTTGGGATGTTGACAATTTGATGCAGAATTGTCCCAATTGCAGGAGCATACTGCTTCTGCTTATTGTTGTTGTTGCTGGGGCTGCTGTTTGATCGGCGGAGAAACACAAAGGCGCACGCAGCTGACAACAGAAGGCCTAATGTCGCCATGACAGTGAGCAAGTCCATGCTTGCTGCAGGTGAAGTAGCTGGTGTTTTTGGTCACTTGGGAAGAGGGGGAAGGATAGAAATGGTGGAATTGGATGAGGAACAAGTCTTCCTTCATATGCGGAGGCTGACCAAGTCTAAATCGTTTTTTCAACAATAATCGAGGCTGACAAAATCTACATCGTTTTTTCAACAATAATTTTTTCAACAATAATCGAGGCTGACAAAGCCTACATCGTTTTTTCAACAATAATCGAGGCTGACAAAGCCTATATCGTTTTTTCAACAGTGGAGGTAAAGCCTCTCCCGGCCAGGTCCCCACGATGATGTGATCTGTCCGGAAAAGACTGGACTTGGTCGGTCCGGTTTGTGACGGTAGATATGGTAGTGATTATTCCGAGGACGGACCAAAATGTAAAATTATCCGAATTATTAAAAATATTTTTAAAATATTAACACCTGTTAAACATCCTATATCATTATTTTGACAAACATTTAATTAATTTTTAATTTACATTTTTTATTATCTTTTTACATAATTAAAAGAAGAGATTTGGTACAATAATAAAATTGTTACACTGACTTTATTGTACTGGTTCAAGTTGATGGTATGATTTTTTTTTAGGACGGATTAATTTTTTTATTTTTTCATATAATTGAGCTTAGAGCCTAAAAGTTTATTAAATGACAGAACATAGTCATCACATTACACATAGGCCCTTGAGCTTCTCAATATACAAAACAAGCCATTAACTACAAGACCGTTAACGAGGCAGCTCTCCTCGCTGCCATGGCCCTGACAAGCTCCACATACTCGTCCATGTCCGACATCGCCCCATTCATCGACCCTCCGCAAGGAATCGTGCCGCCCATCCCACCAGTCGAGGAAGCTTTTCTGCATCCAAAAACATACTTTTTGAGCTTCTCTTGCGCCGGATCCACCAAAGCAGCTTCCCGCTAAGATGTCCTAGAAGTCGACGGTGTCGCTGCTGAAGAACTCCTTCCCTTTGCTTCATTCTGCAAAGGCCCCTTTCTGAAGCACCTGCTCGATCTGCCCTGTCAGCTTAGTCATCGTCGCCGCCTTCGTCTGCATGAAAAGCCTTAGTGGTGTTAGTTTGTGGTGTATTTAAAGAGTCTTAGAGATGTGTAGTATAATCAATCATTTTTCTTCATTGTAAGAAAGTATTCTAGAAGTTATTTTCCTCCTCGTTTTTTTTTCATTTTTCACATTAGTGTGTGCACGTGTCTTTGGGTATGATATCAACAGTTTCTAAGCCAACATCTGGTATCAGAGCGATGTTAGTATAGAACTCCTAAGTTAGTATTGAACACTCAAGAATCCACGATTCCACAATAATGTCGGGTGTCCCACAAGCTGCTGCGAAGGAGAACGACGGAGTGTCATTTCCCTATCCAACGCTAAGTCCTTACAATTATACTGTGTGGGTAATCAAGACAGAAGCGATTCTTGATGCCCAGGGAGTCTGAGAGGCGGTGGAGCCAGCGAAAGGAGCCCAGCTGGATGCAAAGAAGGACAAAAAGGCGTGTGCATACATCTTGCAGTGTGTCCCTGAAGACATCCTTATCTAGATCGCAAAAAAAAAAAAAAAGACGACAAAGGAAGTCTTGGACAGCCTCAAGATGAGGTATCTTGGCAGTGATCGGGTGAAGAAGGCACGGTTACAGATGTTGAAGAGCAAGTTCTACGCCCTCCGGATGAAAGAGACAGAGACGATTGATGATTTTGCTAGCAAACTGAGCGACATGAGCATCAAGTTCTCCACTCTTGGTGTCACACTTGAAGACTGCTCTTTGGTAAAGAAGTTGCTTGATTCTGTCCCTGATAAATTCTTTCCTATTATTGCTGGTATTGAGCAGTTCCACAACCTTGAGACAATACCATTTGAGGAGACTATAGGATGACTGAAGGCGTACGAGGAACGAGTATTACGATTACGTGGCAATACCAACAGCGCTGAAGGTGAGCTCCTACTTACTCATGTCACATGGAAAATGCGACAAAAGGAGAGCAACGAGGACATTTCGTCAGGAGGCAAGGGGTGTGGGTCCAGGAGCCCTGGTCGTGGAAAATAGCGTGGGCATGGGCGAGGGTGCGGTCGTGGCCGTGGTACACCGCGCTAAGATAGTGCAGGAGGCACTAGTAGCAACGACAGAGGCATTCGTGACAAGAGCCATATAAAGTGTTTCAATTGTGAGAAAATGAGGTATTATGCGTCCGAATGCTACAACAAGCGTCATGATGATGAGGCTGTTGGATGCTACTCGGAAAACCTAATGGTTCCACTGTACAAAAATTTTGTACAAAGGTCTGAACCTTTTCCTAGCTACCATGTGTTCTTTTAAATTAAACTTGGATCGCCTGCGGAACTTAATACGTTTGATCCAAAGTTTAATCTATTTGTTCTTTTAGGTTTAGACTCGAATCTCCTGCGGAACTTAACACGTTCGATCCAAATCACCTAAGTTATTAATTTCATTAAATATTAGTTTCCAAAATTGGCTTCCAGTACTGACGTGGCGAGGCACATGACTTTCTTGGATATGGGAACAACCACCACTGACTAGACAAAGCCTTTTAAGGAAAGTTAATATTTAATTTCCTTAAATAACTTTAGGTCAACCGAAAAGAACAATCAAATCACAAGGAAAAGAAAAAAACAAAAGAACACAACATCGAAAATAAATTCGAAATACTAGAATCGCATGCCTTTTGTATTTGGTATTATTTTCAAAAATAACTAGTATGATGCGGAAAGGAAAAATACTAGTTATACCTTTTAGAAAGACCTCTTGATCTTCTATCGTATTCCTCTTCTAACCTTGGACGTTGTGTGGGCAACGATATTCCAAGATGAGGACCACCTAGCACCTTCTTCTTCTTCCTTCAAGTTTCGGCCAAACACCAAAATCCAAGGATGAAGAACCTTTTCCACCAACTAAGCTCCAAGGGATGCAAGCTTTCTCTCCTTCTTCTTCTTCTTCTCCAAGTAGTATCCAGCCTCCACAAAAGCTCCAAGCAAGGAAGAGTTTCGGCCACCACAAAGAGGAAGAGAGGGAGAGAGGATGGCCGGCCACAACACCAAGGAAAAGAGGGAGAGAATAATAGAGGTTGTGTCTCATGAAGGCACCCCAACCCCCTCTTTTATATTCCTTAGCTTTGGTAAATAAGGAAATTTAATTACAATAAAATTTCCTTAACTTTTCTTGACAACAATTAATTAAGAAAAATTAAATAAAATTTCCTAATCAATTCATCATGGCCGCCCACCTCATGGAGAGCAAACAAGATAATTTTTAATCAACAATTAAAAATTCCTTATTTGTCTTCGGAAATTTTAAAAAATAAAATTTCCCTTTAAAATCCCTTCATGGTTGATAAAAAGAAATTTCTATAATTTTAATTTTTCAACATGTGAATAATTTACAAAGAGAAAAAATAAAATATCTTTCCTATCTACAAATAAGGAAAGAGATCTAATCTCTTTTCTTAATCTTTTGTAGAACAGATATTTTAATTTTAATTCTCTCCAATAAATTATATCTTCCACATAAGAAAAATTTAAAATTAAAATTCTTTTAAATTTAATGGGGGCCGGCCACCTAAGCTTGGGTTCAAGCTAGGGCCGACCACCCATGAATCAAGGCTTGGCCGACCTTAGCTTGATCCACAAGCTAGCTTGGCCGACCCCCTTATCATGGGTATGTAGGTGGGTATAGGTGGGTATAGTACTCTATAAATAAGAGGCTACGATAGGGACCGAGAGGAGGAATTGGTTTTGGTCTCTTGATAAAATTAAGCATCCCGTGTTCGCCCCAAACACACAACTTAATTTTATCAATAATAATTCATTCCACTAGAGAACTATTATTGAACTACCGCACCAATCCCAAATTACATTTTTGGGCTCCTTCTTATTATGAGTGTATTAGTCTCCTTGTGTTTAAGATGTCGAATGACCACTAATTAAGTGAGTTATTGACAACTTATTTAATTAATATCTTAATCCAAGAATAGTACCACTCAACCTTATCGTCATGTCGGACTAAGTCCACCTGCAGGGTTTAACATGACAATCCTTATGAGCTCATCTTGGGGACATTATCAACCTAGATTACTAGGACACAATTTCCTTCTATAATCAACAACACACACTATAAGTGATATGATTTCCCAACTTATCGGGCTTATTGATTTATCGAACTAAATCTCACCCATTGACAAATTAAAGAAATAAATATCAAATATATGTGCTTGTTATTATATTAGGATTAAGAGCACACACTTCCATAATAACTGAGGTCTTTGTTCCTTTATAAGTCAGTATAAAAGAAACGACCTCTTATGGTCCTACTCAATACACTCTAAGTGTACTAGTGTAATTATATAGTCAAGATAAACTAATTCCTAATTACACTACGACCTTCCAATGGTTTTTTCCTTTCCATTTTGGTCGTGAGCTACTGTTTATAATTTATAAGGTACTGATAACATCATCTTCTGTATGTGACACCACATACTATGTTATCTACAATATAAATTAATTGAACAACTACAACTAAATGTAGATAATTTGACCAAATGTGATTCTTTATTCAAAATAAATGTTTACAAAAGCTTAGGCTTTCAGTATGCACTCTAACTATCTCCCACTTATACTAATGACTAAGCTGTCGTATCTTCTACCATACATCTGATTCCCATTCCCTCCACATGCCGATCGAAAGCTTTTGCCGGAAGGGCTTTAGTGAAAGGATCTGCTAGGTTATCTGCTGATGCAATCTTGGCAATGACAACTTCTCCTCACTTCACGATATCTCGTATCAGGTGGTACTTGCGCTCTATATGTTTACTTTCCTTATGGGCTCGTGGTTCCTTCGAGTTTGCAACTACACCGCTATTATCACAATAAATTATGATGATTTTGGGCAAACCAGGAATCACATCTAAGTCCATTAGAAAGTTCCTGAGCCATACTGCTTCTTTAGCCGCCTCAGAGGCTGCTGCATACTCAGCTTCCATGGTTGAGTCCGAAACGCATTTCTGCTTAACACTCCTCCATGCAATGGCTCCACCTCCTAAAGTAAACACATAGCCTGATGTAGACTTACTGTTGTCCCTATCTGATTGGAAATCTGAATCCGTGTAACCCACAGGGAGCAAATCGTCTGCTTGGTAAACTAGCATATAATCTCTAGTCCTTCTCAGGTACTTTAATATATGATTTATCACAGTCCAATGTCCTTGTCCAGGGTTACTCTGATATCTGCTAACCATGCCCACGGCAAAACAGATATCAGGTCTCGTACATGGCATTGCATACATTAGGCTTCCTACAGCCGAAGCATAAGGAATTGCTTTCATGTCCTCTATCTCCTTTGATGTCTTCGGAGACATTTCTTTAGATAGAGCTACTCCATGCCTAAAAGGTAAGAAACCTTTCTTGGAATCCTGCATGCTAAAATGAGTAAGGATTGTATCTATATATGAAGCTTGGGATAGACACAACATTCTTTTCTTGCGATCCCTTATAACTTTGATCCCAAGAATGTGTGCACAATCTCCTAAGTCCTTCATATCAAATTGTTTGGACAACCATACCCTTACGTCCGATAATACCTTGGCATTGTTGCTAATTAACAAAATATCATCTACCTATAGTACAAGAAATACCACCATGTTTCCGTTACACTTCTTGTATACACAAGACTCATCCGGACACTGAATAAATCCATATAACTGGATTACTTCATTAAACCGGATGTTCCAAGACCTTGAAGCTTGCTTCAGTCCATAAATGAACCGATTGAGCTTGCACACTAGATGCTCTTTGCCTTTTTCAATAAACCCTTTTGGTTGCTTCATATGGATATTCTCTTCAAGACTTCCATTAAGGAAAGCTGTCTTGACATCCATTTGTCAAATCTCATAATCCATATGAGCAGTAATGGATAAGAGTATCCGGATAGACTTAAGCATGGCTACCGGTGAAAAGGTCTCCTCATAATCGATTCCCTCTTTCTGAGTGTACCCTTTCGCAACAAGCCTAGCTTTGAAGGTTTCTACCTTCCCGTCTGTCCCTCTTTTCCTTTTGTAGATCCACTTGCATCCAACGGCTTTTACACCATCAGGTGGTTCTACGAGCTCTCAGACCTTATTAGAGTATATAGACTCTATTTCAGAATTCATTGCCTTTTGGCAAGATGCTGCATCTATATCTTAGAGTGCTTCTTCATATGTTTGGGGATCAGGTTCATGTTTACCCGGGATCAAGTCCGAAGATTCTCCCAAAAACATGAATCTTTCAGGCTGCCTTACAACCCTCCCACTACGACGAGGCACTGTCTGTGGTTGTGTATCATGTGTGACACGTGTTGCAGTCTCTTGTGGTACTTCATCTTGTACTGTTGGTACTGAAGTAGACGTGTCCTCTCTAAGTTCTTCTAAAACAACTTTGCTACTGGGCTTGTGATCCATTATATAGTCTTCTTCTAAAAACTGGGCATTGGTGCTAACAATGACCTTCTGGTCTTTAGGACTATAAAATAAACCACCTTTCGTTCCTCTGGGATACCCCATAAACACGCGAACTTCTGTACGAGATTCTAACTTATCGGCATCTGGTTTCAGCACATGTGCTGGACTACCCCAAATCCGAATATATCTTAGACTGAGCTTTTGCCCATTCCACAATTCTGTGGGAGTAGAAGAAACTGATTTAGAAGGTACTAAGTTCAGAATGTACACTGTCGTTTGCAGAGCGTATCCCCAAAACGAATTTGGTAATTCCGAATAACTCATCATCGATCTAAGCATCTCCATAAGAGTCCTATTCCTTCGTTCTGCCACACCATTCTGTTGGGGTGTACCAGGTGCGGACAGTTGGGATTGAATCTCGGCCTCTGATAAGTAATTCCTAAACTCTCCTAAGAGGTATTCGCCACCACGATCAGACCGTAGTGTCTTGATACTTTTACCTAGTCGTTTCTCCACATCATCCTTGTACTCTTTGAACTTATCAAAGCACTCGGACTTGCGACGCATTAGGTAAATGTATCCGTATCTTGAATAATCGTCTATAAAAGAGACAAAATATTGAAAACCACCTCTTGCTTGGACAGACATAGGACCACACAAATCAGAATGAACCAATTATAACACTTCTTTGGCTCTATACCCCTTGGCCTTAAAAGGCCTCTTGGTCATTTTACCTTCCAAGCAAGATTCACAAGTTGGAAAATTTTCCAACTCTAATGAACCCAAAAGTCCATCGGCCATAAGCCTTTGAATCCTACTTAAGTTAATATGACCAAGCCTTAGATGCCAAAGATATGCTTGGTTCATTTCCGAAGGTTCTTTCTTTTATTTGAGTTAGAAGATGAGTTATAAATTTCTATATTTTGCTTTGTGGGAGAAATTGGATTTAAAGTATACAAATTGCCAACTAATGCACCAGAACCGATAATCACTTTATTTCTCTTAATAACTACATCGTTACTAAAGGAAACTGAATATCTATCCAAAAACAGTTTAGAAACTGAAATTAAATTCTTTCTGAAATTGGGTACATAAAGACAATTTCTTAAAACTAAATTTCTATTTCTATTAAAAGATAAGTAGACGTCTCCCACTGCAACAGCCGCCATCTTAGTAGCATTGCCCATGTAGACGGTAATCTCTCCTTCAGTTAGTCGTCGGGTTTCCTGGAACCCCTGCAAGGAATTGCAGACATGATCAGTGGCTCCCGTATCTACACACCAGGTGCTGGTAGATAACACCGCTAAACATGTTTCAACAACTAGAGCATGAGATATACCTTTGTTGTTCTGATTCCTACGAGGACAGTCCGCCTTCCAATGCCCTGACTGCTTGCAGATGAAGCACTTACCCTTCATTCCAACTTTAGGTCCCGTACTCTGAGATTTATTCACTTTCTTTGCTGAACCAACTTGTTTCTTCTTCTTCTTTCCTTTCGGTTTAGAAGTAGAACCATTTTCGCATAGTGAATATGAGAATTGTGTCGAAACAAACCTTCTGCTGCGTGTCAGTAGTTCCGCCAATGAATATACCCTTTTGTTCATATTGTAATTCAGGCGGAATTGCTCAAAACTTCTAGGTAGTGTTTGGAGGATCATATCGATCTGGGTTTCCCCATCAATTTCTCCTCCAAGGATCTGTATTTCGTTCAGATAAGCCATCATCTTTAGGATATGATCTCTCACAGGAGTACCCTCTTGCATGGTGGCTGTCATTATCTTTCTCATGGCTTCTTGTCTAGAAGCCCGATCCTGATGACCAAAGAGTTCCTTGAAATTGTTCATAATATCATAAGCTGTTGGTAAATCTTGATGCTGATGTTGCAATACATTTGACATTGAAGCCAAAATGTAACACCGCGCCATCTCATCCGCCTTTACCCATTTCTTATGATATTCAATCTCCTCTTGGGTAGATTCACCAGTGGGTGCATCAGAGCAAGGTTCAGTCAGTACAAACTTATAGCTTTCAGCAGTAAGAACAATGTCCAGGTTCCTTTTCCAATCTATGTAGTTAGGACCAGTAAGTCTATTCTGTTGTAGTATGATGGACAGTGGGTTGAAAGTCATCCTAAGAATCATAAATAACTTTTGGTCAGAACTCTAAATTTAGAATAATATTGATTCCTTAAACAATACTATTTTAAATTAACCGACACCTCAAAACACTGCGAATATTGTATGCCACGATAGTGTGGACGTATACAAATTCAGTATTTGTAAAAAGGAGGGTTTAACCCATTAATTTTATTATCTTGTCAATCTAACTTTTTGACAAATAAAAATTAATAGTTGGTATCCTTTGATCACACGAATAATAGCAGTGATTCCGATGGGGAGGATACTATTAAACGTGCCTAAGTGTATACCACTACTTGACACTAAGTCCATTAATAAGATTGTGCCCCTTCCGATGGGGAAGATCACACACTCTTAATTAACTTCCTATAGTCATCCAAAATGGAAGTTTGTTCTAGTGATCCACAAACAAGCTCATCCGATATGGAGGAAGGCACTCAGAGCCAACGCGCAAGCTTGTTTGCATCACTTACAAACCAGTAATGGAGACCGTGGAATTTATTTAAAATCCCTCTCCCACTTAGTTATTTATAAATGAGGAATTTTAACTATGCTAGCCTACTAAACATGTATACTAACATGCACACACAACACAATATAAAAGCAATAAATAGAAAATCTAATTTTCAACTATTATGGCTTTTATCTATTGTTGTCCTCCGTGTGTCGCCAACTCTAGCTGCTGTCATCTTTGGCCACCGCCACCGGGTCTTGCTGTCGCATCCATCTTGCTCCTTGTTCTGCTGCGCCTCTGGTCCTCAAAAAGGTTCCACGCCTTGCAAGATTCGATCCGCGACATAAATAGAATTTTACATTTTTCGATCCTATATTCCTCGAAGGAATGTACATGTAAACTAGATCGAACATAAAATAAAAATTTACATCCATCGATCCTATATTCCATAAAAGGAATGTACATGTACTTAGATCAAAAATAAAATTCTAATAAAACTAAATACAGCTCCTGCTGTATTTTATAATACAATCATGCACACACATATAATTGCCCTTGACATGTCCAAGGGTCCAATCACACACATAAAAAACTATAAGCCATAATAGTTGGATCCTGCATCCACAAAGTTAGCATATCCTACTATTAACCTGCCTAAATTATGTATGACATGTGCATAATTAAACTAATACCAAATACACAGAGGCAAAACCCTAGCTTTGATACCAATTGTTGGTTGCTACTCGGAAAACCTAATGGTTCCACTGTACAAAAATTTTGTACAAAGGTCTGAACCTTTTCCTAGCTACCATGTGTTCTTTTAAATTAAACTTGGATCGCCTGCGGAACTTAACACGTTTGATCCAAAGTTTAATCTATTTGTTCTTTTAGGTTTAGACTCGGATCTCTTGCGGAACTTAACACGTTAGATCCAAATCACCTAAGTTATTAATTTAATTAAATATTAGTTTCCAAAATTGGCTTCCAGTACTGACGTGGCGAGGCACATGGCCTTCTTGGATATAGGAACAACCACCACCGACTAGACAAAGCCTTTTAAGGAAAGTTAATATTTAATTTCCTTAAATAACTTTATGTCAACCGAAAAGAACAATCAAATCACAAGGAAAAGAAAAAAAACAAAAGAACACAACATCGAAAATAAATTCGAAATACTAGAATCGCATGCCTCTTGTATTTGGTATTATTTCCAAAAATAACTAGTATGATGCGGAAAGGAAAAATACTAGTTATACATTTTAGAAAAACCTCTTGATCTTCTATCGTATTCTTCTTCTAACCTCGGACGATGTGTGGGCAACGATCTTCCAAGATGAGGACCACCTAGCACCTTCTTCTTCTTCCTTCAAGTTTCGGCCAAACACCAAAATCCAAGGATGAAGAACCTTTTCCACCAACTAAGCTCTAAGGGATGCAAGCTTTCTCTCCTTCTTCTACTTCTTCTCCAAGTAGTATCCAGCCTTCACAAAAGCTCCAAGCAAGGAAGAGTTTCGGCCACCACAAAGAGGAAGAGAGGGAGAGAGGATGGCCGGCCACAACACCAAGGAAAAGAGGGAGAGAATAATAGAGGTTGTGTCTCATGAAGGCACCCCAACCCCCTCTTTTATATTCCTTAGCTTTGGTAAATAAGGAAATTTAATTACAATAAAATTTCCTTAACTTTTCTTGACAACAATTAATTAAGAAAAAATAAATAAAATTTCCTAATCAATTCATCATGGCCGCCCACCTCATGGAGAGCAAACAAGACAATTTTTAATCAACAATTAAAAATTCCTTATTTGTCTTCGAAAATTTTAAAAAATAAAATTTCCCTTTAAAATTCCTTCATGGTTGATAAAAAGAAATTTCTATAATTTTAATTTTTCAACATGTGAATAATTTACAAAGAGAAAAAATAAAATATCTTTCCTATCTACAAATAAGGAAAGAGATCTAATCTCTTTTCTTAATCTTTTGTAGAAGAGATATTTTAATTTTAATTCTCTCCAATAAATTATATCTTCCACATAAGAAAAATTTAAAATTATTTTTTTTTAAAATTTAATGGGGGTCGGCCACCTAAGCTTGGGTTCAAGCTAGGGCTGGCCACCCATGAATCAAGGCTTGGCCGGCCCTAGCTTGATCCACAAGCTAGCTTGGCCGGCCCCCTTATCATGGGTATGAAGGTGGGTATAGTTGGGTATGATACTCTATAAATAAGAGGCTACGATAGGGACCGAGAGGAGGAATTGGTTTTGGTCTCCCGATAAAATTAAGCATCTCGTGTTTGCCCCGAACACACAACTTAATTTTATCAATAATAATTCATTCCACTAGAGAACTATTATTGAACTACCGCACCAATCCCAAATTACATTTTTGGGCTTCTTCTTATTATGAGTGTGTTAGTCTCCCTGTGTTTAAGATGTCGAATATCCACTAATTAAGTGAGTTACTGACAACTCATTTAATTAATATCTTAATCCAAGAATAGTACCACTCAACCTTATCGTCATGTCGGACTAAGTCCACCTGCAGGGTTTAACATGACAATCCTTATGAGCTCATCTTGGGGACATTATCAACCTAGATTACTAGGACACAGTTTCCTTCTATAATCAACAACACATACTATAAGTGATATCATGTCCCAACTTATCGGGCTTATTGATTTATCGAACTAAATCTCACCCATTGACAAATTAAAGAAATAAATATCAAATATATGTGCTTGTTATTATATTAAGATTAAGAGCACACACTTCCATAATAACTGAGGTCTTTGTTCCTTTATAAAGTCAGTATAAAAGAAACGACCTTTTATGGTCCTACTCAATACACTCTAAGTGTACTAGTGTAATTATATAGTCAAAATAAACTAATTCCTAATTACACTACGACCTTCCAATGATTTGTTCCTTTCCATTTTGGTCGTGAGCTACTGTTTATAATTTATAAGGTACTGATAACATCATCTTCTGTATGTGACACCACATACTATGTTATCTACAATATAAATTAATTAAACAACTACAACTAAATGTAGACAATTTGACCAAATGTGATTCTTTATTCAAAATAAATGTTTACAAAAGCTTAGGCTTTCAGTATACACTCTAACAGAGGCTCATCTCACTTATGCCACCGATGAAGAACCGGCACTGATGATGATCGTGTCCCACGAGGAGTCTCACACTAGGCGTGAGCGGCAGGATACCATTTTGCTTAGTGAAAATATGTTGCTACCGGGGATGTATCGTGACGTTAAGAAAGGAGATAAAGATGTTTGGTACCTTGACAACAGTGCCAGCAACCACATGACTGGCCATTGCGAGAAGTTTCAAGAACTAGATGAAACCATCACCGGGAGGGTGAGGTTTGACGATGGATCAACCATTGAGATCATGGGCAAGGGGACGGTTGTGTTCGAATGCAAGAACGACGATCAGAAGGCTCTCCATGAGATATACTACATTCCAAAACTTTGTAGTAATATCATAAGTCTTGGTCAATTGACAGAAGCTGGGAATGAGGTGCATATGGAAGAAGATACCATGAAGGTGATTGATAGGAGCGGGAAGCTCTTGATGCTGGTAAAGTAAACACAGAATCGCTTATACAAGATAACCTTGAAGATATTCAAGCAAGTCTGTCTCCTAGCAAGACTAGAAGACCCAACCTAGTTATGGCATGCAAGGCTCGGGCATGTCAATTTCCATGAGTTGAAGTTGTTGGGTGAGAAGAAATTGGCGGTTGATGTGCCACTATTGCTCCAGCCGAACAAGCTTTGCGAGGTGTGTGTGATCGCTAAGCATGCAAGGTCACCATTCTCGTGCCAAGCAAACTTTAGAGCGAAGAAGCTATTGGAACTTCTCCATGCTGATATTTGTGGGCTAATCACACCATGTACACTCGCCGATAACAAGTATTTCCTTTTGATTGTTGATGATTTCATAAGGTGGATGTGGTGTTTATATTGGCAGCAAAGAATGATGCTTTCCAAGCATTCAAGAAGTTCAAATTCTTGACGGAGAACAAGGCTGAACACAAGATCAGAACACTCCGGACAGACTGGGGCGGTGAGTTTCTATCCACGGAGTTCATTCGGTTCTGTGAAAAATGAAGGAATCAAACGACACCTCACGACTCCCTACACACCCTAACAGAATGGTGTTGTGGAGCGTTAGAACCGCACCGTGATGGTTATGGCCAGATCTCTCCTCAAGGGTACACACATACCGGCAAGGTTCTGGGGAGAGGCGGTTAGACATGCTGTCTATCTGCTAAACCGTCTCCCAACTAAAGCGCTGGGAGAATGTACCCCATTTGAAGCTTGGATAGGGAGAAAGTCACATCTCGCCCACTTGAGAGTATTCGGTTGTGTTGCATATGTGAAAAATACAGCCCCTGATCTTAAGAAACTTGACGACAGAAGCTCACCCATGGTATACTTGGGTGTCGAGGAAGGCTACAAAGCTCATCGTGTATTTGATCTAAGGCATGGCAAGCTACAAATAAATAGAGATGTAATACAACAACAACATCCAAGCCTTTTCCCACTAGGTGGGGTCGGCTGTATGAATCCTTTTATGCCATTGAGCTCTATCTCCTATTATATCATCATCTATATTTAAATAAATTTTATCTTGTTCTATTGTTGCTAACCAAGTCTTTTTTGGTCTTCCTCTTCCTCGTTTGATATGCATATTTATCATAGTTTCACATCGCCTAACTGGAGCATTTATTGGTCGTCTAAGTACATGTCCGTACCATCTTAAATGTGTCTCTCGGAGTTTTCCCTCAATAGATGCAACTCCGACTTTCTCTCTAATGCTCTCATTTCTTATTTTATCCATCTTCGTATGTCCACACATCCACCTTAACATCCTCATCTCTGCAACTCTCATCTTATGCTCATGGAATTGTGAATGGACATGGAATACAGGTGCTAACAAGGATGAAAACTTACCGGAGTTTATGGTGGTGGATGCATTCGACACCGACGAGGTAATTGTTGCAGCAGACGTTGAGGCAGGGGCGGAACATGTCACACCACCGGAAACAGCCGTAGTACCCATGCCAAGAGCGTCAAGTCCATCTACACCACCATCGAACGCCCATGCAGTTACCTTGCCTCTAGTAAGAAACACACCCGAGTCTCATGAAGGGCCAGTCCATTTTAGATCCATTGTCGATATCTATGCCAACACTGAGGAAGTGGTTGGTGTTGACGATGAAGATAATAAGGTGATGATGGTGATGTCTGAAGAGCCGATGTGTTACCAAGAGACTGCAACCAAGGCTTACTGGTATGAAGCAATGGAGGAAGAGCTGAGATTTATTGAGATGAACAAGACCTGGACCCTAACTAAGCTCCCATTAGGTCACAAACATATCAGCCTAAAGTGGGCGTTCAAACTGAAGAAAGATTCAACGGGGAAAGTCGTTAAGCACAAAGCAAGATTAGTGGCTAAAGCCTATGTACAAAGACAAGGCATCAACTTTGAAGAGGTGTTTGCACCTGTCGCTAGCCTTGACATTGTTCGAGTCATTCTTACGCTTGCGGCAAATCAAAGTTGGGAGGTATACCATCTGTTGGTGCAATCGACCTATGCTTGATCGGTATGAGCAACGGAGTGGAGCTGAGGGAAGTGGACTTTAAGGCAACGTGAAGGATGGCACGGAGAGGAGCCGCAGGCTCGGGTGCATCTGAGGGACGAAGGCCGAGGAAGAGGACTTCAAGGGTGACTCCTGAGAGGATGAGTGTGAGTGTGTAACAAGGTGCAGTCCAGTCGGTTGCAACTTTTAGCAGTCAACTACACTAGTCGACTGCATGTTTTAGCAGTCAAATGCACCGGTCGACTGTATGTTTTAGCAGTCGAATGACTACGAACAGAAACATTCTGTTCGCTCAGCAAACAGCTACCAGTCGACTACTAGTTTTAGTAGTCGACTGGTAAATGACCGTTGGCAGACCGTTGGTGCTGCAAAGTAATCGCTGGCTACCTCCAACGGTAGCACCAGTCGACTGATGGTTTTGCCAGTCGACTGGTGCTGAGATGAGTTGATATGGTGATCAACTCTCTCCTCTTATTTATAGGAAGCTTTGGGGCTTGAAGGAGGTTACTGATCATTGTTGAATTACTCCTTAGCATTGCTCAAAGCTTCCAAGACATTCTCTTCCTCCCAATCTAAACTCCATCTTGCAAAGAGGAAGAGATCCTTTGTGAGAGTTTGTACTCCACAGAGAAGGAGTAAGAGCTAGCCGGAGATTACCGGGGATTGATTCACCGAAGGATTAAGGGTTCGTCCACCTCAAGGACACACCGTGGAGTAGGAGTAAGCAATCTCTGAACCACATAAAGGAATCGTGTTAGCGTTTGTGCTCTTACTTGTTTATATTCATTGTTTCAGTTTTCGTATTTCCGCTACGCACTAACGTCTTGTATAGAAGAAAGCGAATTGGGGGTGGCCTAGCTACCCAACCCCCCTTATAGCCGGCCACCGATCCCTTACAAGTGGTATCAGAGCAAGGACGCCCTTTAACGGACTAATCGCCGAGAAGAGCACTTCATCAAAATGGCCGGATCAAATATTCATCCACCCAAATTCGAAGGGGATTTCTCTTGGTGGAAGAAGAGAATGGAGGTATTTTTCGAAACTGATTTTGACATAATGCTAATCATGGAAAATGGTTTCGAAGTGCCTAGGGATCAAGACAATAAGATACTTTAGAAAACAAGATGGAGCAAGAAGCAAAGGGAAGAACATTTAGCGAATTCTAAAGCCATACATCATATACTAAATGTCCTTTCCCAATAAGAATTAACAAGAGTTGGAACCTACTCAAGCGCCAAGGGGTTATGGGAAAAGCTAGTGGAGCTTCATGAAGGGACATCAGAAGCGAAATTAGCAAGAAGAGACCTCCTTCGAACTCAACTCACCAATATTAAGCTTTAAAAAGGAGAAAAGGTATCAATTTTACATTCTAGAATTAAGGAAATTTTAAATGGACTAACAAGTGTAGGAGAGACACTTACAAACTGAGACATCATAATGAAAGCCATCAATGCTTTCCCAAGAACCTCAACATGGAGCTCAATTGTAGACTCTTTCTACATTTCAAAGGATCTAGAGAAATCTTCTCTAGATGAATTCTCCTCAACAATGGAGCTCCATGAGACTTGGATTGAAGGATTAGAAGGAGAAATCAATAGATCAAGAGGAGTAGCTCTTGTGACAAACAAGAAAAGGGAAAGAAGAAGAAATCCTCATCTCCACCATCTTCCGATTCTGATGAGTCTAGTGCCTCAATGGATAGCAATCAAGAGGCATATATGGTAAGGAAGATGAGAAAAGCATTTAAAAACTTTAATTCTAACAAATTACATGCTACGAGAAGTTCAAGGGGCAAGAGTAGAAGAAGAAAGATCAAGTGCTACAATTGCCAAGGAGAAGAACACATGAGAGATGTTTGTCCTCTCTTGAAGAAGAAGGAAGGAAAGAAGAAGGAAGAGGAGAAGAAGACAAAAGAAAAGGGGAAGAAAGCCGACAATCTAAAAGCGACATGGGATGATCCATCTTCATCGGAGGAAGAAGAGCACCATGTGCCCCATTTTTCTCTAATGGGAATTGACGATGTAGCCTCCACCTCATCTGAACAAGAAGAAAGAAGGAGCTCAAGTGAAGATGAAG
The DNA here is from genome assembly GCF_018446385.1 of Zingiber officinale. Classification (NCBI taxonomy): domain Eukaryota; kingdom Viridiplantae; phylum Streptophyta; class Magnoliopsida; order Zingiberales; family Zingiberaceae; genus Zingiber; species Zingiber officinale. The sequence continues at coordinate 84,429,212 of NC_055988.1, forward strand.
AAGGGAGCTCAAGTGAAGGGGAAGGTCAAAATTCGGATTCGGACTTCTCGGTAAGTGAGGTATATAATCTTCCTCCCCATGTTTTAATTAAGATTATTGAAAGTACAAATGAGGATTTGTTCAAGGCAAAAAGGAAAAATAAGTCTTTGAAAAATGATATTGTTTGCCTTGAAGAAAAATTAGAAGCCATGTATTCTAAGGACAATGATATGCATGCTTCTTCTACAAGTTCATATGATTCATGTTTAGAAGAGGAAAATAGGAAATTAAGAGAAAAGGTAGAATATCTTCCCAATGCCCTTAGAAAATTTGAAATTGGATCAAATACCCTAAACATGATTATTGGGAGCCAAAGGGCAAGTTTCAACAAAAAGGATTTAGGGTATAAGGAATCCAACAATGAAAAAGCCTATCATTGCCTAATTGCTAGGGGACAACCCAAGGCAAAGACCATAGATATGAAATGGATTCCTAAGCAGTATTTGGTAAACCCAATTAAGAAGAACAATGAAAAAGCCTATCATTGCCTAATTGCTAGGGGACAACCCAAGGCAAAGACCATAGATATGAAATGGATTCCTAAGCAGTATTTGGTAAACCCAATTAAGAAGAACCTCTATTGGGTGCCAAAATCAATCCTCAAGGGTTAGAAGATTTTAGGTCAAGTCAACCATGGAAATCATAAATCAAATCCTTGAAAAATGGTTGACTTGAGACCTTAAGGGGGAGAATATTTGATTAGCCTTGATAGAAATTCATGATCAAAAGGGCTAAGTAGAGGTTACCTTTATCTCACAATGATTTTCATTATTTTCTAACCATAAATGTGAGATATTAGGATGATACAAATAATTCACTTATGCTTATGGCATTTTGATGAGTTATAAAATGTATCAAATTTTTAGTGATCATATGGCCAACTATGGGAAAAACAAATGTTTAATTAATGGACATCTTGCACATAGATCATAATTGGACATTTTAAATATTTTGAAAACTATTTTATATTTTATTTACTATGGTATAATTATTTTGAAACATATAAATCTATAGCAAGGTTTCAAATTGATAAAACTTGAGTGATTTTTAAAGTGTTTAAGTTTTTATCAAAACTTCAAAACTAGGATGAATTTTCATGGAAGCATATTTTTTTCTTGTTAAAGAACATTATAAGAAATATGTGTTCAAAATTTCATGATTTTTTGAATTTTCTAGAATTTTTTATTTATTTCTGAAGTTGGCTTCGGAAGGTTGAAATTCAGCTTAGTAATATGCCAGTCGACTGCAACAGATGGCAGTCGACTGGTACCTATTTTCCGGCACTTTCAAGAGCTGGTTTTGGGTAATTTTAAGTTCATATTGATACCTTGGTATGTGTATATGTTTGGTACAATTTTTGATGGTGTCAAAGGGGGAGAAATGGGAAGGTTTAAGTTAGAAACCTACTTGTGTGCAAACTTGAAAATTAAGGTTAAGAGCATATGTTAAGAGGGAGCTTGGGTATTATGCTTCATGTTTACATATTGCTTGTAATTTTCATGTTATTATTTATGCCTAACTTAAACATATTGCCACACATCAAAAAGGGGGAGATTGTTGGTGCAATCGACCTATGCTTGATCGGTATGATCATGGTTTTGATATGTGTGTCAAAGAGTTTAAGTTAGGCTTTCATATGTGTTTGATATGTGTGTTTGGGTCTTGTAGGATTTGGTGAAACACACATGAGAAGCTTAGTGCAGCTAAGCTTGGGAAGCTCATCCTAGGGTTTAGATCCTTGAGTCGGTGAAGGATGGTGTGGAAGACATCCGAGGGACCGCCGGACGAGGAGCAACGGAGTGGAGCTGAGGGAAGTGGACTTCAAGGCAACGTGAAGGATGGCACAGAGAGGAGCCGCGGGCTCGGGTGCATCTGAGGGACAAAGGCCGAGGAAGAGGACTTCAAGGGCGACCCCAGAGAGGATGAGTGTGTAACAAGGTGCAGTCCAGTCGGTTGTAACTTTTAGTAGTCAACTGCACCAGTCGACTGCATGTTTTAGCAGTCGACTGGCTGTGAATAGAAACATTCTGTTCGCTCAGCAAACAACTACCAGTCGACTACTAGTTTTAGCAAGCGACTGGTAAATGACCGTTGGCAAACCGTTGGTGCTGCAAAGTAGCTGTTGGCTACCTCCAACGGTAGCACCAGTCGACTGATGGTTTTGCCAGTCGACTGGTGCCGAGATGAGTTGATATGATGATCAACTCTCTTCTCTTATTTATAGGAAGCTTTGGGGCTTGAAGGAGGTTACTGATTATTGTTAAATTACTCCTTAGCATTGCTCAAAGCTTCCAAGATATTCTCTTCCTCCCAATCTAAACTCCATCTTGTAAAGAGGAAGAGATCCTTTGTGAGAGGTTGTACTCCATAGAGAAGGAGTAAGAGCTAGTCGGAGATTGCCGGGGATTGATCCACCGAAGGATTAAGAGTTCGTCCACCTCAAGGACACGCCGTGGAGTAGGAGTAAGCAATCTTCGAACCACATAATGGAATCGTGTTAGCATTTGTGCTCTTACTTGTTTATATTCATTGTTTTAGTTTTTGTATTTCCGCTACGCACTAACGTCTTGTAGAGAAGAAAGCGAATTGGGGGTGACCTAGCTATCCAACCCCCCTTATAGCCATGCCACCGATTCCTTACACCATCTAGATGTGAAGTCAGTATTTCTTAATGGACAGTTAAAAGAAGAAATATATGTCACTCAACTAGAAGGGTTTGAGGTACAAAATTAGAAGCACAAGGTGTACAAGTTGTCCAAAGCCCTCTATGGATTGCGGGAAGCTCCACGAGCTTGTACATGCGACTGAACAGGAGTCTGGAAGAGCTTGGTTTCAAAAAATGTACTCAAGAACATGCAGTATATACAAGAGGTGAAGGAGAAGCAAGTATACTTGTTGGAGTGTATGTCGATGATCTCATCGTAACAAGAAGTATCACATAAGAAATCAATAAATTCAAACAACAAATGATGACAAAATTTAAGATGAGTAATTTGGGTCTTCTCCTACTACTTAGGAATTGAAGTAGAACAATAGAAGAATCGAATTTTACTTAGACAATCAACTTATGCCAAGAAAATCCTGTCTCAATTCAAGATGGAAGATTGTAATGCCACAAAACATCCGATGGAACCCAAGACACAGCTGCATAAAGACTTGGAAGGGACTCCAGTTGATGCCACGGAGTACAGGCGCATTATTGGTTGTCTGAGATATTTGCTACACACACAGCCTGCCCTATCATATTTTGTCAAAATGGCAAGCAGATACATGGAGAGGCCTGCAATCATGCATCACAAGGTAGTCAAACAGATTCTCAGGTATTTGAAAGGTACAATTCACTTTGGACTTGTTTACATGAAGGGACCCCAGGAAATTGGTATATTCGGCTACTCGGACAGTGATCTAGCCAGCGATCTAGATGGGAGGAAAAGCACAAGTGGAATGACTTTCTATTTTAATGAAAGTTTGGTGTCCTGGAATTCACAGAAGCAGAAGACAGTGGTGCTTTCATCTTGTGAGGCAGAGTTCATGGCAGCCACAACTGCAGCCTGTCATGCTTTGTGGTTAAGCAGCCTTACTAGCAAATTTATCGGTGTAGAGCCAAAGCCGGTGACTTTGTTTGTTGACAACAAATCTACCATAGCTCTTATGAAGAATCTGGTATTTCATGGTCGCAGCAAGCATATAGATACAAGGTTCCATTTTATTAGAGAATCTATTGAGAAGGGACAGATTGTGATTGAGTTCATTAATACTGGAGAACAATGAGTTGATGTATTAACTAAAGCATTGCCAGGAGTGAAGTTAGCTGCCATAAGACAACTACTCGGCGTTCGTGATTTAGAGCCATGTTAGGATTAGGAGGAATAATGTCAGCATATTAATCCGGACATGATAAGTAGTGGCCACGTTTTTTTCCCTTGCATTAGTGGTGAGAAGATTTCCTATTTTTAGGGGATAAATTAGTGTAATTAGTCTTTTCTATTTTCATAAATTAGTGGTGTTAGTTTGTGGTGTATTTAAAGAGTCCTAGAGATGTGTAATATAATCAATCATTTTTCTTCACTGTAAGAAAGTATTCTAGCAATTATTTTCCTCACTTTTTTTTTTTTTTCCATTTTTCACATTAGTGTGTGCATGTCTTTGGATGTGATACCAACAATTTCTAAGCCAAGAAGTAGAACCAATCGATGAAATCAGAGTCAAAATTATATTTTTTATTCGATGAACTACGAAAGCAGGACCTTTGTCTTGGAACCGAATTCAAAATTTAAATATCATATTTTTATACTCTTAACAATGCAAATTTAAAATTTTATTTTATGATTTAATAATTAAATTAAAAATATGTTCATATGGATTTTAGATTTTTAAACAAATATAAACAAGATCTCTAAACATACATTATAATTTAATCTGTCAAATAAGATCATAAAAATATAATAAATATAAACAATCTGTGATTGTTTATCTAATAGAAATTTAATTATTTTATTTATATATGTAAAATATCTAATTCAAATATATTAAATTATTTAAGTATAACATAAATAAAACTATTAACATAAATATCAATAAACATATGAATCAAAACATAAGTAAAAACATACTATCTTTATTTTGCAATGTATTGAACTTGTATTTCCAATGGATAATCTGGTCTACGATCCGAATCCTCTTTCCAACATTTAATCATACTAGTTGATGTGGTGATGATGAAGGGCCCCACCCTGTTGCCACGGTGGAGGCTAAAGGAGGTCAAAGTCAAGACGGTCAATGAGTGGATGACATCGGTCTGCCGGGTGATTCATGCCCCGACCAGGGATTAGACTCCAACCCGCCTCCGACACTAGGAGCAATCAAACCGACAGTCAAGGGAGATGGCGCACAAAAGCTGAGCCGAGTGGCTACCCCGCTTGGCGAGACAGCAGGGCATAACATCAGGAGCTTGACTTCGGCCGAGCGACTACCCCGCTCGGCGAGACAGCAAAGCATGACATCGACAAGAGCCTGACTTTGGCAGAGCAATTACCTCGCTCAGCCTAGCATCAGACTCGACATCAATCGAGCATACGAATAGAGGACTTCCGGTTGAGCAACCATCTTGCTCGGTCTAACAACAAAACATGCAGACAATGGACATCCGGCCGAGCGGCTATCCCGCTTTGCTCAACAACGGACAGCATGTGGACAGTGGAACTCTGTCCGAGCGGCTATTCCACTCAGCCAAGAAACATACACGATAGGATATCTTTTGACATCATTTTGGGAGCTAGTGCCACTGATAGGCGGCATGGTCAGACAGAGGATCATACGACGGAAGCTTCCACTGTCATTTTAGAGATATGCTTGACGTGTTAAGGTACTATGCCAGAGACACTTTACTGACAAGTCTTTTTAGGGAAAGCTTTGAGATGCGTTCTCTCCTTGGGAAGCATGCATGCGCGCTACCGGAGCCCTATATAAATGGGGGTCCAGGCATCGGCGAAGGTATGCGATATTTTATTGTGGCGCTACAGTCTTCTTACTTCTTGCTTCTTCTTCTTCTTCTTCTTTATCGGAGACTGACTTGAGCGTCGGAGTGTCATCGCCCGGGACCCCTTCCCTGGCTCGACATTGGCGTCAGCTATGTTACAGGTCGGGACGAAGTCAACAGGAGCGCCACATCCCCAGCATCCATCTCATCGACTTTCAGACATATCATATTTAGCGCTGTCTGTGGGAACGTAGCCTGCATCCGAGCTAAGAAGATGGAGGATGTTAGACGACTAACCACCGTGACGCTCACTCAGGAGGAGCTGGAGAATCTCGTGCAAGCCCGAGCAGTGAAAATGATCGAGCAACAACAACAACAGGCGCTAGCCAATCGGCTAGCATAGCAGCCTGCGACGTTAATGGCCGATAGGCGAGCAAGGCAAGAAGATCGAGCGGAGCAACTCTCCGTATGAGGGAAAAACTAAAGGTTGACCGACACCTAGAGAGAAGCGCCGCCCGCGCCAATCCCCTTCCATCGAGCTCTATTCCAATCCCCTTCGGAGATAACCCAAGGGCATCAGGAGCGAGGATCGTCTTTAGATGATGCCCACATTCAGGACGTGCAAAAGGGCAAGGCGCCCCGAGGCAATGCGTCTCCCAAATGGATCAACTAACAGTTCTCAAAGGAAATCTTACAAGACCATCTGCCCAGACACTACACCCCGTTGGCAATCGGGACGTATAATGGATCAACCGATCTAGATGATCATCTGGATCGGTTTGACAATGAACCTATCCTGCACCAGTACACAGACGCCGGGGAGTGTAGATTCTTCCTCACAACTCTCTCCGGATCGGTGTAACGCTGGCTCAGGAGACTGCCGGACGACTCGATATAAAGCTTTAAGGATTTCCGAGCCATGTTCCAGCATCACTTCGCCAGCAGCTGACGCTACCAAAAGACAAGCGTCAACCTTTTCATCCTAAAGCAAGGGCCCAAGGAAGCGCTCCGAGCGTACATTCAGTGCTTCAATCAAGTGGCCATGGACATCCCCTCGGTCTCATCCGAGACCATGATGAACACTTTCACTCACGGGATCGTCGAGGGAGATTTCTTCTGGTCACTCATCAGGAAGCCGCCTAGGGACTTCGACCACATGCTCAAAAAGGCCAACGAATACATCAACGTAGAAGAAGCCCAAGCGGCCAGAAGAAATGAGGCGCCGACCGAGCATGCGGCGTTGACCGAGTGCCAACAGTCAAGTAGCCATCGACCACCTAAAGGGCTGAAGGCTAAAGGAGCACGACTGCTCCAGGAGACCAGGGCACATGTCGTGCAGCATGTGGCGTCCCGTCGACCTAAGGTATCGAAGGGCAAGGTATGGACGCCTATGTTTTGTTCATTACACCAATCGGCGATGCACAACACATGGGACTGCCGAGGACTGACACCTATCGTCAGCCGACTAGCCCCAAGAGGATACTGTTGTTGATCTCCTTCTCCCAGTCGACGACAAAGACACCGATCGACCGAGCGGCGAGAGGAAGAAATAAGGGAGCCCGAGCACCATCACCATCAACAAAGGGAGGACATTGATCCCTCCAAGATCCCGACCGAATGAAATAGGTCATCTGCTCGGGAAGAAGAAAACAAGAACAATGCTTCCTGAGGAGAGATAGGCATGATCGCCGGAGGATCGACAGACAGTGACTCCAACCAAGCCAGGAAGTCATACGCTTGGCGGTTGGAGATCCATGCCATGGGATATAGTAAGGAGAAGGCAGAAGGCCCCTAGATCAGCTTCAGCCCTAGAGACTTGGAGGGAGTAGAGATCCCTCATGATGATGCTCTGATCATCCGAGCAATGATCGCCAACTACACCATTCACCGGACCTTCGTCGACACAAGGAGTTCGATGAATATCATCTTCAAGAAGTCATTCGATCAGTTGCAGATTGATCGAAGTGAGCTGCTGCCCATGGTGACCCCACTTTACAGATTCATAGGCAACGATGTTTTGTCGGTCGGCTAAGCAAGGTTGGTGATCTCGCTCAGAGAAGAGTTGTTGAGGAGGACCCGGACCACCAACTTCATAGTGGTGGACGCACCATAGGCCTACAAAGTCATCTTAGGCCGACCGGCCCTCAACAAGTTCCAAGCAATGGTGTCAACTTACTGCCAGAAGATAAAGTTCTTAGTGGATGATCAAGTGGGTGAGGTCAAAGGCAACCAACTGGCCAGTCGGTACTACTCTGTGGAGATGATCAAGACCGAGGCAAAGGCCGCTCGGAAGGCTCCGCGACTAGAGGTAAGCACGATCACTGAAAAACCCCCTACCTTTGTGTACGTAGAAAAGGAGGAGGTCCAGATCCACCCCAACCGAGCGGAGGCAACAACCTTCATCACCGCAGACCTAGAGGACGAGAAGAAGGCAGAGCTGGTCGCTTGCCTTAAGCAAAATTACGACATATTTGCATGGTCGACCCATGAGCTTCCCAGCATCTCCCCGAGCGTTGCTCAGCACGAGCTTCACGTCCGACCAAACGCTCGTCTGGTCAAGCAAAGAAAAAAGGATTTCAGCGTGGAGCAGAATGTGATCATCCGGGTAGAGATAGAGAAGTTACTGGAGGCCGACCATATCAGGGAAGTCCAATTTTGAAGCTGGCTAGTCAATGTTGAGCTAGTCTCTAAGCTGGCCAACAAATGACGGGTCTGCATCAACTTCCCTGACCTAAACAAGGCGTGACCGAAGGAATTTTATCCGCTGCCCAGGATAGACCAAATGGTGGACTCGACGGCGGGCTACGAGCTGATCTGCATGCTTGACGCGTATCAAGGGTACCACCAAGTGCTGCTCGCCCACGAGGACCAGGAAAAGTCAGCTTCATTATGGCTGATGGAACATACTGCTAGAACGTCATGCCGTTCGGACTAAAAATGCCAGAGCCACCTACCAGAGACTAATGAATAAAGTGTTCCAACAGCAGATCGGTCGTAATATGGAGGTATATTGTTGACGACATAATGATTAAATCCTTCTCAGCTACTGACCTATGCGCAGATATCAACGAGACTTGCCAGACGCTGAGGACATATGGAATAAAGTTGAACCCGAGCAAGTGTCTATTTGGCGCAAAGAGTGGCTTCTTCTGGGGTACATAGTCATCGAGCAGGGCATCGAAGCCAATCCGAGCAAGGTCCAAGCTTTGCAAGACATGCCTCCGCCTTGGAACTTGAAGGAAGCTCAGAGACTGACCGTGTTAGTATTATCCCTAATACCAATTATGAGATGATTGTAAAGAACTTATTTTGTATCATATCTTAATAAAAGGCAAAGTTGATTATTATATTTATTTTAGTTCAGTGCTGATTGAATAAGTATAATAATGTCCTTGGGTAGTAGGTTCTTTTCTACAACATATCAATTGGTTGAATTGATAGTGTGATATTATAGATATACATAGAACACTACTCTTAACTATTCCTAGTCGAGCATTAATATACAAGGATAATATTAATGCATTGAGACTAGCATGTAGGTCAACGGATGACTTAATCTCACAAGTCATGGATATGAGATATCAGGTTGACACATGGGTATATATTAAAGAATATATACTGAATGACCCGCCATGAGAATGTTTCATGGATCATTATATGAGTGTCATAAACATTCTCATGTGACTATTGGTATGAATAGTCCTTAGACCTAAAGTCACTACGGTTCTCTACATAAAGAGTTGTGTACTTTGGTATCGGTAAACGTCACCTGTAACAAGTGTTAGAGTGTATAATAAAAGCCTAGCTTTTTGTAAACATTTTTTTTGAAATAAAGAATCACATTGGTCAAATGTCTACATTTATATGCTAAGTGTAGTTGTTCAATTAATTTATATTGTAGATAATATGGTGTGTGGTGTCACACACAGAAGATTATGTTATTAGTTCATTATAAGTTATAAATAGTAGCTCATGACTAAGATGGATAGGAACAAACTATTGGAATAGTCGTAGTGTAATTTGATATTAGTTTATCTTGACTATAAAATTACACTAGCATACTCTGAGTGTATTGAGAAGGACCATTTGAGGTAGTTTTTTTTTATACTGATTGCAGAAAAGAACAAGACCTCTATTATTATGGAAGTGTATGCTCTTAATCCCGATATAATAACAAGCATATATATTTAGTATTTATTTCTTTAATTTATCAGTGGGTGAGATTTAGTTTGATAAATCAATAGGCCCGATAAGTTGGGAAATAATATTATTTAGACTGTGTGTTGTTGATTATAGAAGGAAACTGTGTTCTAGTAATTTAGGTTGATAATGTCCCCAAGAGGAGCTCATAAGGGTTGTTATGTAAATCCTGCAGGTGGACTTAGTCCGACATGACAATAAGGTTGAGTGGTACTACTCTTGGAGTTAGATATTAATTAAGTGAGTTGTCAGTAACTCATTTAATTAGTGGACATTTGATATCTTAAACACAGGGAGATTAACACACTCATGATAAGAAGGAGCCCATATAGTAATATGAGATTGGTGCGGTAGTTCAATAATAACTCTTTAGTGGTATGAGTTATTATTGATGAACTCGAGTTGGGTGTTCGGGGCGAACACGGGAAGCTCAAGTTCATCGGGAGACCAAAACCAATTCCTCCTCTCGGTCCCTGTCGTAGCCTCTTATTTATAAAGTCTTATACCCACCCAAACCCAACTTCTTACCCACCTTAAGGTGGTCGGCCAAGCCTAGCTTGGAGCCTAAGCTAGGGCCAACCAAACCAAGGCTAGATGGGTTCAAGTGGTGGCCAACCCTAGCTTGGAGCACAAGCTTAGGTGGCCGACCACAATAAATTAAAATGGGATTTTAATTTTTAAAATTTTTCTTTATGTGGAAGCCATGGTTTAAAAGAGAGTTGAAAATTTAAATCTTTCCTCTTATAGCTTTCTACAAAAGATTAAAAGAAAAATTTGATATCTTTCCTTATTTGTAGTTGAAAAGGAAGATTTTAATTTTGGAGAAAACCTTCCTTTTTTGTAACCATCCATATATTTTAAAAGAGAGATTTTAATTTATAAAAGTTTCCTTTTATAACCAACCATGAAGGGATTTAAAGGAAGAAATTTTTTAATTAAAATTTCTTACCGGAAACAAATAAGGAAGTTTTATTTTCATGTTTAAAACTTTCCTTGTTTAGAATTAAAGGGGTGGCTGGCCATTGAGAGATTAAAAGGAAGTTTTAATTAAATTTTCCTTTTAGACATTGGCAAGGAAAATAAGGAAGTTTTAATTATATTTAAAACTTTCCATATTTGCCAAGACCAAGGAATATAAAAGAGAGGGTAGAGGTGCCTCACCTCACAACATACATCTATTATTTCTCTCTTCTAATTCCTTGGTGGTCGGCCCTCCCCTCTCTTCTCCTTTTGTTGAGGCTGGCAACACTTGGAGGTTTTGTTTCATCTTGGTGGCCGGTTGCTTGTGGAGAAGAAGAAGAGAAAGAAAGCTTCCCTTGAAGAATAGTTGGTGGCCGAAACTTGCAAGGAGAAGGAGGCTTGGGTGGATTCTCATCTTGGTAGATAGACGCCCACTTAACGTCCGAGATAAGAAGAGAAATATGACAGAAGATCGTGACATCTATAAGCTACAAAAGGTATAACTAGTTTTGTTTCCGCATCATAACTAGTTCATCTTTTGTATGGATTTTGAAATACCAAACACAAGAGGCTAACGATTCTAGGTTTCAGATTTATGATTCGATTTTATGTTTCTTTTGTTTTTCTATCTTGTGATTCGATTGTTCTTAATGGTTAAACCTAGGGTTACTTTAAGGAGATTAAATATTGAATTTCATTGAAAGACTTTGTCTAGGAAGTGGTGGATGATCCCATAACCAAGAAGGCCTAGTGCCTTGCCATGTTTAACTTGGAAGCCGATCTTTAAAATAAATATTTAATCAAATTTGTAACATGGGTGGATTTGGATAATAATGTTAAGCATCGTTTGCGATCCAAGTCTAAACCTCTAGGAACAGATATGTTGAATTTAGAATCAATAATGTTAAGTTCTGTTTGCGATTCCAAATTTGATTTCTAAAGAACACAATAGGTTGTTAGGAAAGGTTCAGGACTTGTATAAAATTTTTGTAAAGGGAAACCAGTACAATATTCCGAGTAGAAACCAACAATTGGTATCAGAGCTAGGGTTATGCCTCTGCGTGTTTGGTTTCCAGTTTAATTATGCACATGTTATACATATTTTAGGCAGGATAATAGTAGGATGTGCAAATAGATTTAACTCTGTGATTGCAGGCATCCTAGATTCAACTATTATGGCCCTAATGTGATTTTGTGTGATTGGATCCTCAGACATGTTGAGGGAATTTTATGTGTGTGCATGATTGTATGTATTAAATATAGCAGGAGCTGTATTAGTTTTTGGATTTTACATTATTGTTCGATCTAGACTCTATGTACATTACTTTGTGGAATATAGGATCGATAAATGTAAAATTCCATTATTGTCGCGGATCGTATCCTTGCGAGGCGTGGTACTATTTGAGGATCAGAGGCGCAGCGAAAAAAGAAACAAGACAACTAGACCCGATTGCGGTGGCTAAAGATAGCACCAGCTAGGGTTGGCAGCACATGGAGGACAGTGATGGAAGAGGCCATAATAGTTGGAAAATTATTTTTTTCCATATTTATTGCTTTTATTTGCTGTGATGTGTGTGTGCATGATAAAATCCTCATCTTAAATAACTAAGTGGGAGAGGGATTAGTAAATAAATTCCACGGTCTCCATTACTGGTTTGAAAGTGATGCAAACAAACTTGCGTGTTGGCTCTGAGTGCCTTCCTCCACAACGGATGAGTTTGTTTGCGGATCGTTAGATCAAACTTCCTTTATGGATGGTTATAGGAAATTATTTAGGAGCGTGTGATCTTCTCCAATTGAAGGGGCATAATCCTATTTAATGGACTAAGTATCAAGTAATGGTATACACTTAGACGCATTTAATAGTATCCTCCCCAAAGGAGTCACTGCTATTATTTGTGTGACCAAAGGAATACCAACTATTAATTTTATTTGTCATAAAGTTAGGATGACAAGAATAAAATTAATGGATAAAACATTCTCTTACAAATGTTTGATTTTGTATACGTCCACACTAACGTGGTATACAAAATTCACGGTATTTTGAGGTTTTGGTGAATTTAAATAATATTATTTGAGGACTCAATATTATTCTAAATTCTAAAGTATTGACCAAAATCTATTTTGTGATTCTTAGGATGACTTTCAACCCACTGGCTATTATACTAAAAGAGAACAAACTTACTGGTCCCAACTACATAGATTGGAAAAGAAACCTGGACATTATCCTAACTGTTGAAGGCTATAAGTTTGTACTGACGGAGGTCTGCCCTAATATGCTTAACGACGATTCTAGTGAAGAGGACATTGAGTATCATAGGAAATGGGTAAAGGCAGATGAGATGGTGCAGTGTTACATTTTGACTTCAATGTCAAATGTGCTGCAACATCAACATCAGGTCATGCCATCTGCCTATGACATGATGAGCAATCTCAAGGATCTCTTCGGACACCTGAATCGTTATGCTAGGCAACTGGTTATGAGAAACTTAATGACAACCACCATGTCTGAGGGGACACCCGTAAGGGATCATATCCTTAAGATGATTGCTTCCTTGATTGAAATACAAATCCTTGGAGCTGAAATCGATGGGGAAATCTAGGTCGATATTATTCTCCAAATACTACCCAAAAGTTTTGAGCAGTTTCGCCTGAACTACAACATGAATAAAAGGATTTATTCATTGGCAGAACTACTGACAGAACTTCAGGCAGTAGAAGGGTTATTTCGTCATAATTCTCAAATTCACTTTGCTGAAAATGTTTCTACTTCTAAGTCGAAAGGCAAGAAGAATAAGAAATAAGCTGGCTCGGCAAAGAAAGTGAAACAATCTCTAGGTACTGGACTTAAAGCAGGAGTAAAGAAGCCGAAGGGAAAGTGCTTTATTTACAAGCAGTCTGGACATTGGAAGGTGGACTGTCCTCGTAGGAGAGAGAACAATAAAGGTATATCTTATTCTCTAGTAGTTAAAACATGTTTAGCGGTGTTATCTACCAGTACTTGGTGTGTAGATGCAGGAGCCACTGATCATGTCTGTAATACATTATAGGGGTTCTAGGAAACCTGACGACTATATGAGGGAGAGATAACCGTCTACATGGGCAATGCTACGAAAGTGGTGGCTGTTGCAGTGGGAGACGTTTACTTATCATTCGATAGGAATAGAACTTTGATTTTGAGAAATTATTTTTATGTACAAAGTTTTAGAAAGAATTTAATTTCAGTTTCTAAACTATTTTTGGATAGATATATTGTTTCTTTTGATGACAAAGTGGTTGTCAAGAAAAATAGGGTTATTATATGTTTTGGTACATTAGTAGGCAATTTGTATACTCTAAATCTAATTTCTTCCACAAAGCAACAAATGAAAATTAATAACACATCTTCTAATTTTAATAAGGGAAAGGAACCTTCGGAAATGAACCAAACATATCTTTGACATCTAAGACTTGGTCATATTAACTTGAGTAGGATTCAAAGTCTTATAGCTGATGGACTCTTGGGTTCATTAGTATTGGAAAACTTTCTAACTTGCGAATCTTGCTTGGAAGGAAAGATGACCAAGAGACCTTTTAAGGCCAAGGAGTATAGAGCCAAAGAAGTGTTAGAACTGTTTCATTCTGATTTGTGTGGTCCTGTGTCTATCCAGGCAAGAGGTGGTTTCGAATATTTTATCTCTTTTATAGACGACTATTCGAGATATGGGTACTTTTACTTGATGCGCCGCAAGTCAGAATGCTTTGATAAGTTCAAAGAGTACAAGGCTGATGTGGAGAAACGTCATGGTAAAAGTATCAAGACACTACGGTCTGATCGTGGTGGCGAATACCTTTTTGGAGAGTTTAAGAATTACTTATCAGAGGTCGGGATTCAATTCCAATTGCCTGCACCTGGTACACCCCAACAGAATGGTGTGGCAGAACGAAGGAATAGGACTCTTATGGAAATGGTTAGATTGATGATGAGTTATTCAGAATTACCAAATTCGTTTTGGGGACATGCTCTGGAAACAGCAGTGTACATTCTGAATATGGTACATTATAAAGCAGTACCCTTTACTCCCATAGAATTATGGAATGAGCGTAAGCCTAATCTGAAACATATTTGGATTTGGGGTAGTCCAGCACATGTGCTGAAGGGAGACACTGACAAGTTGGAATCACATACAGAAGTTTGTCTGTTTGTGGGATATCCTAAAGGAACGAAAGGAGATTTGTTTTATAATCCTAAAAAACAGAAGATCATTGTTAGCACCAATGCTCGATTTTTAGAGGAAGATTATGTAATGAACCATAAGCCCATGAGTGAAATTGTTCTATAAGAAATTAGAGAGGACACGTCTAGTCTAGTACCAACAGTACAAGATGAAATATCACAAGAAACTGTAACACGTGTCACAAATGATGTACAGTTACAGACAATGCCTTGTCGTAGTGGGAGGGTTGTGAGGTAACCTGAGAGATTCATGTTTTTAAGAGAGTCTTCGAACTTGATCCCTGGTGAACATGAACCTGATCCCCGGACATATGACGAAGCACTCCAAGATAAAGATGCAGTATCTTGGCAAAGAGCGATGAATTCTGAAATAGAATCTATGTATTCTAATAATGTCTGGGAGCTTGTAGAACTATCAAATGGTGTAAAAGCCGTTGGATGTAAGTGGATCTACAAAAGGAAAAGAGAGATAGATGGGAAGGTGGAAACTTTCAAAGCAAGGCTTGTTGCAAAGGGGTATACTCAGAAAGAGGGAATCAATTATGAGGAAACCTTTTCCCCGGTAACCATGCTTAAGTCTATCC
This sequence comes from Zingiber officinale, assembly GCF_018446385.1. Classification (NCBI taxonomy): domain Eukaryota; kingdom Viridiplantae; phylum Streptophyta; class Magnoliopsida; order Zingiberales; family Zingiberaceae; genus Zingiber; species Zingiber officinale. The sequence goes on from NC_055988.1 coordinate 84,444,690, forward strand.
AGATTCTTTTATCTATTGCCGCTCATATGGATTATGAGGTTTGGCAAATGGATGTCAAGATAGCTTTCCTTAACGGAAGTCTTGAAGAAAACATCCATATGAAGCAACCAGAGTGTAACACCCCTAGAAAGCCTAGATAAGAAAATAAGGGTAATGAGAGTACGAATGAAAAGAAGATGTAAATATTCTATATTAAGATGGATTTAGATGATTAAAACTTTATGAAAGAAAAATAAAGTTGAGAATATAATCATCTATACATGATTTAAAATGTATGGAATTAATGTGGACAAAAGAAAGAAATAAGAGATAATATGTACATGTATGAAATATTTATGCATAATGCATAATATATATGAATTATTATGTGTAAAAGAAAATAAAATGTTAGAAGAGAGATTGAACCTTGGATCTCTTGTAGGGAACATGTATAGGATACCAAAGGGGATAGGAGAATTATTAGTAAAGAGAGGAAGGATTAAGTAGTTAAGAATAAGAAAGGATTCTTTCTACTTAAAAAGAAAAAGAAGTAAAAATATGCATAACCAAGTTTTGAACCTTGGTTCTCTTGTGGATGCATGCATGTGTTAACCAATTGGGATAAGAGAGGATATTGTAAGAGGAGAGATAGAAAATTTTATTAAAGGAGAGAAAAGAGAGAGATTAAGAGAGAACTCACAAGGCATATCTCTAGAATATTCCTATCATAAAGAAGAGGAATAAATGGGGAGGATGAATCAAGTCAAATTTCCTCCCCTCATTTTAGTATAAATAGGCATGGAGGGGTGACTTCAAATTCATCCTCCACTCCTCTCCCTCTCCTCCTCCCTCTTGTGCCGAGACCCTCTCTTCTTCTTCTTGTTGCCAAGCAACACAAGAGGAAGGAAGCTCCTCTTCCTCCTCACTCCCTCCCTCTTCTTTCTTCCTTGTTGTTGCCGAGCAACACAAGAGGGAGAAGCTTCTTCTTCCTCCCCTCTCCACCAAAAGACCTAACCACTCCTTTCCCTCCATTGGTGCCGAACCTAGCAAGCAAGAAGAAAGGTCCAAGCAAGTTCTCAATTCTAGGAAACTTAAGCGAAGAAGGTAAGCTTCCCCTCACCTGTGGTACAAGGCTTTTTATATGTTTTTATGTGAAATTTATGTAATGCCATGATATGTGATAGCATATGAAATGCTATACATAATGAGAAGAATGAAATATATGTAAATGCCATGATATGTGATAGCATATGAAATGCTATACATAATGAGAAGAATGAAATTATGTGAATGCCATGATATGTAATAGCATATGAAATGCTATACATAATGAGAAGAATGAAAAATGAAATGCATGAAAGATTGTTAAGGATATGATATGATAGTTATGCATGATAAATTACTTTGTATGGTTTGTACCAAGGGTGGGCTCCGTAAACGCCCCGGGGTCGATGGAATAAGACTCGGGCCTCGTCAGTAATGGGCTTCTAATGCCCTAGGTCGATGGAGTAAGACTCGGGCCTAGTATGTATGTATGGTAGGGTTCAAGACTTGCTACCTTGGACCTACGTATGATGTATGTGGTACAAACCGGGATCCCCAATGATGATGATATTAATTTCAAGTACTTACAAGTATAAGTTTTCAAATTCATGATGCATTGCCTGCATATGTGCTTGAATTAGCTAATGATTTGATATGATGCCATGATGATATGAATATGATACCTTTGTATGTTATATGCTTATGATATTACGCATGATATTAATATACGATGATTTTCGGTTTTAGTGAGTAGGAAAGGAACTTACTGAGCCATGAGTGCTCACAGCTTACTTTCCTTGTACCGCAGATCAAAGAACTGGATGAACTAGAGGAGCAACAGGAGGAGCGGATAAGGATGTGTGTGGTGGTGGCTCGGCAAAGAACGATCCGGACGGATTAATATGATTTCAATATATGCAATTTAATCTGTGATATCATGCTTAATAAATTAAATTCTTTAAAGTTTTTATTCTTCCGCTGCTATAGTATAACCAAAGCATGTACGTAAGTAGTATAAAGAACGTAGCGCCGCCTTTGGTTTGGTAAGAAGGGCGGGCGTTACACAGAGGGGTTTATTGCAAAAGGTAAAGAGCATCTAGTGTGTAAGCTCAATCGGTCGATTTATGGACTGAAGCAAGCTTCAAGATCTTGAAACATCTGGTTTAATAAAGTAATCCAGTCATATAGATTTATTTAGTGTCCGGATGAGTCTTGTGTATACAAGAAGTGTGATGGAAACGTGGTGGTATTTCTTGTACAATACGTAGATGACATTTTGTTAGTTGGAAACAATATCAAAGTGTTTTCGGAAGTAAGGGTTTGGTTGTCCAAGCAATTCGATATGAAGGACTTGGGAGAATGCGCACGTATTCTCAGGATCAAAGTAATAAGGGATCGCAAGAAAAGAATGTTGTGCTTATCCCAAGCTTCATATATTGATATAATCCTAGCTCGTTTTAGCATGCAAGACTCCAAGAAAGGTTTTCTATCCTTCAGGCATGGAGTGTCTTTATCTAAAGGGATGTCTCCGAAGACATCAAAAGAGATAGAAGAAATGAAGGCAGTTCCTTATGCTTCAGCTGTAGAAAGCCTAATGTATGCTATGTTGTGCACGAGACCGGATATCTGTTTTGTCGTGGGCATGGTTAGCAGATATCAAAGTAATCCAAGGCAGGGACATTGGACTGCCGTAAAGAATATATTAAAGTACCTGAGAAGGACTAGAGATTATATGCTGGTATACCAAGCAGATAATCTGCTCCCTGTGGGTTACACGGATTCTGACTTCTAATCATATAGGGACAATATTAAGTCTACATCAGGCTATGTGTTTACTTTAGGAGGTGGAGCTATTGCATGGAGGAGTGTTAAGCATAAATACGTTTTAGACTCGACCATGGAAGCTGAGTATGTGGCAGCCTCCGAGGCAGCCAAAGAAGCTGTATGGCTCAGGAACTTCTTGATGGACTTAGATGTGATTTCTGGTTTTCCCAAAATATCATAATTTATTGTGATAATAGTGGTGCAGTAGCAAACTCAAAGGAACCACGAGCCCATAAGGCGAGTAAACACATAGAGTGCAAGTACCACCTGATACAAGACATCGTAAAGCGAGGAGAAGTTGTTGTCACCAAGATTACATCAGCAGATAACCTGGCATATCCTTTCACTAAGGCCCTTCCGGTGAAAGCTTTTGATCGACATGTTGAAGGAATGGGAATCAGATGTATGGCAGTGTTTATGACAGCATAGTCTTTTAGTATAAGTGGGAGATTGTTAGAGTGTATAATAAAAGCCTAGCTTTTTGTAAACATTTTTTTTGAAATAAAGAATCACATTGGTCAAATGTCTACATTTATATGCTAAGTGTAGTTGTTCAATTAATTTATATTGTAGATAACATGGTGTGTGGTGTCACATACAGAAGATTATGTTATTAGTTCCTTATAAGTTATAAATAGTAGCTAATGACTAAGATGGATAGGAACAAACTATTGGAATAGTCGTAGTGTAATTTGATATTAGTTTATCTTGACTATAAAATTACACTAGTATACTCTGAGTGTATTGAGCAGGACCATTTGAGGTAGTTTCTTTTTATACTGACTGCATAAAAGAACAAGACCTCTATTATTATGGAAGTGTGTGCTCTTAATCCCGACATAATAACAAGCATATATATTTAGTATTTATTTCTTTAATTTATCAGTGGGTGAGATTTAGTTTGATAAATCAATAGGCCCGATAAGTTGAGAAATAATATTATTTATACTGTGTGTTGTTGATTATAGAAGAAAACTGTGTTCTAGTAATTTAGGTTGATAATGTCCCCAAGAGAAGCTCATAAGGATTGTTATGTAAATCCTGCAGGTGGACTTAGTCCGACATGACAATAAGGTTGAGTGGTACTACTCTTGGAGTTAGATATTAATTAAGTGAATTGTCAGTAACTCATTTAATTAGTGGACATTTGATATCTTAAATACAGGGAGATTAACACACTCATGATAAGAAGGAGCCCATATAGTAATATGGGATTTGTGCGGTAGTTCAATAATAACTCTTTAGTGGTATGAGTTATTATTGATGAACTCGAGTTGGGTGTTCGGGGCGAACACAGGAAGCTCAAGTTCATCGGGAGACCAAAACCAATTCCTCCTCTCGGTCCCTGTCGTAGCCTCTTATTTATAAAGTCTTATACCCACCCAAACCTAACTTCTTACCCACCTTAAGGTGGCCGGCCAAGCCTAGCTTGGAGCCTAAGCTAGGGCCTGCCAAACCAAGGCTAGATGGGTTCAAGTGGTGGCCGACCCTAGCTTGGAGCCCAAGCTTACGTGGTCGGCCACAATAAATTAAAAGGAGATTTTAATTTGTTAAATCTTTCCTTATGTGGAAGCCATGATTTTAAAAAAGAGTTTAAAATTTAAATATTTCCTCTTATAGCTTTCTACAAAAAATTAAAAGAAAGATTTGATATCTTTCCTTATTTGTAGTTGAAAAGAAAGATTTTAATTTTGGAGAAAACTTTCCTTTTTTGTAACCATCCACATGTTTTAAAAGAGAGATTTTAATTTATAAAAGTTTCCTTTTATAACCAATCATGAAGGGATTTAAAGGAAGAAATTTGTTAATTAAAATTTCTTACCGGAAACAAATAAGGAAGTCTTATTTTCATGTTTAAAACTTTCCTTGTTTGGAATTAAAGGGGTGGCCGACCATTGAGAGATTAAAAGGAAGTTTTAATTAAATTTTCCTTTTAGACATTGGCAAGGAAAATAAGGAAGTTTTAATTATGTTTAAAACTTTCCTTATTTGCCAAGACCAAGGAATTTAAAAGAGAGGGTAGAGGTGCCTCACCTCACAACATACATCTATTATTTCTCTCTTCTAATTCCTTGGTGGCCGGCCCTCACCTCTCTTCTTTCTCTCTTCTCCTTTTGTTGAGGCCGACGACACTTGGAGGTTTTGTTTCATCTTGGTGGCCGGTTGCTTGTGGAGAAGAAGAAGAGAAAGAAAGCTTCCCTTGAAGAATAGTTGGTGTCCGAAACTTGCAAGGAGAAGGAGGCTTGGGTGGATTCTCATCTTGGTAGATCGTCGCTCACTTAATGTCCGAGATAAGAAGAGAAATACGACAGAAGATCGTGACATCTATAAGCTACAAAAGGTATAACTAGTTTTGTTTCCGCATCATAACTAGTTCATCTTTTGTATGGATTTTGAAATACCAAACACAAGAGGCTAATGATTCTAGGTTTCGGATTTATGATTCGATTTTATGTTTCTTTTGTTTTTCAATCTTGTGATTCAATTATTTTTAATGGTTAAACCTAGGGTTACTATAAGTAGATTAAATATTGAATTTCGTTGAAAGGCTTTGTCTAGGAAGTGATGGATGATCTCATACCCAAGAAGGCCTAGTGCCTCGCCATATTTAACCTGGAAGCCAATCTCTGAAATAAATATTTAATCGAATTTATAACATGGATGGATTTGGATAATAATGTTAAGCATCATTTGCGATCCAAGTCTAAACCTCTAAGAACAGATATGTTGAATTTGGAATCAATAATGTTAAGTTCTGTTTATGATTCCAAATTTAATTTCTAAAGAACACAATAGGTTGTTAGGTAAGGTTCAGGACATGTATAAAATTTTTGTACAGGGGAACAGTACGATATTCCGAGTAGCAACCAACAATTGGTATAAGAGCTAGGGTTATGCCTCTGTGTGTTTGGTTTTCAGTTTAATTATACACATGTCATACATATTTTAGGCAGGATAATAGTAGGATGTGAAAATAGATTTAACTCTGTGGTTGCAGGCATCCTAGATCCAACTATTATGGCCCTAATGTGATTGTGTGTGATAGGACCCTCGGACATGTCGAGGGTATTTTATGTGTGTGCATGATTGTATGTATTAAATACAGCAGGAGTTGTATTAGTTTTAGGATTTTACATTATTGTTCGATCTAGACTCTATGTACATTTCTTTGTGGAATATAGGATTGATAAATGTAAAATTTCATTTTGTCATGGATCGTATCCTTGCGAGGCATGGTACTATTTGAGGACCAGAGGCACAACAGAAAAAGAAGCAAGATAGATGCGACAACTAGACCCGATTGCGGTGGCTAAAGATGGCAGTAGCTAGGGTTGGCAGCACACAGAGGACAGTGATGGAAGAGGCCATAATAGTTGGAAAATTATTTTTCCATATTTATTGCTTTTATTTGCTGTGATGTGTGTGTGCATGATAAAATCCTCATCTTAAATAACTAAGTGGGAGAGGGATTAGTAAATAAATTCCATGGTCTCCATTACTGGTTTGAAAGTGATGCAAACAAATTTGCGTGTTGGCTCTGAGTGCCTTCCTCCACAACGGATGAGTTTGTTTGCGGATAGCTAGATCAAACTTCCTTTATGGATGGTTATAGGAAATTATTTAGGAGCGTGTGATCTTCACTAACTGAAGGGGCGCAATCCTATTTAATGGACTAAGTATCAAGTAATGGTATACACTTAGACTCATTTAATAGTATCCTCCCCAACGGAGTCACTACTATTATTTGTATGACCAAAGGAATACCAACTATTAATTTTATTTGTCATAAAGTTAGGATGACAAGAATAAAATTAATGGGTAAAACCTCTTACAAATGTTTGATTTTGTATACATCCACACTTTTGTGGCATACAAAATTCACGGTGTTTTGAGGTGTTGGTGAATTTAAATAATATGGTTTGAGGACTCAATATTATTCTAAATTCTAAAGTATTGACCAAAATATATTTTGTTATTCTTAGGATGACTTTCAACCCACTGGCTATTATATTGAAAGAGAACAAACTTACTGGTCCCAACTACATAGATTGGAAAAGAAACCTGAATATTGTCCTAATTGCTGAAGGCTATAAGTTTGTACTCACGGAGGTCTGCCCTAATGTACCTAACGGTGATTCTAGTGAAGAGGAGATTGAGTATCATAGGAAATGGGTAAAGGCAGATGAGACGACACCATGAGAATGTTTCATGGATCGTTATATGAGTGTCATAAACATTCTCATGTGACTATTTGTAAGAATAGTCCTTAGACCTGAAGTCGTTACGATTCTCTACATAAGGAGTTGTGTACTTTGGTATCGACAAACGTCACATGTAACAAGGTGGACAATAATGTCGATCACTGGGTATGCAATGAATTATGCGGAGGGATGTGAGTGATGTAGATGAGATCTATCCCTTCCATATAACAGAAGTGATATCTGTGGACTCCTTGATTAGTAGGACATAAGAAAGTATGGTCATGCGCAAATGAGTCAATATGAGATATTGAACTTATTTGATTGAGTGTGTCTACTTAGAGATCAAGAAAAATAAAGGTTGATAAGAGGATGACACGGTCTATGCCTCATTGATCAATCTAGATATCAAGGATAGTGGGACCAAGTCATACAAGATAATAGCCATGGACAGGTTAGGTCGGATCTCGACTTTCTAGTCACTTGGGTAGCAATGATGCCTTGCTAGATGCCACTCATTGCTTATGTATCTAAATATTGATTTAGGTACATTGCCAACGTTACGAGAACTTATTGGGTCACACACAAAGAACAAGTAGATTTGGAGATGAGTTCATATGATGAATCATTGAATTAAGTCTTATCTGAATTGGACTTATTGAGTTAGACTCAATTGGATCTAATTGTTGTATTAAGTCCAATTCAAACTATACTCAAGGAGTCAATTCAAATTAATGAAATGTAATTCATTGAATTTGAATTGTATGAGATTAATTGAGTAAGACTCGATTGAATTAGACTTGAGTTAGACTCAAGTGAATTAGACTTGAGTTAGACTCAAGTGAGGAGACTTGAGTTAGACTCAAGTGAGGATTAATGAGATATTCATTGAATTTTGAAATTCAATGATTCATTTGATTCAATTTTTGAAATTGAATTTGAAATGAGAAGTTACAAGTGTGTGGTCCTTAATGGAGTGTAAATGCTCATTAAGGATATTAATGCTAATTAAGTGTTTTCATTGGATGAAAATACTTAAGTGTTTTTCTCTTCATTTTGGCTTAGATCTTAATTCTCTTTGCTCTTCTTCTCTCTTGGCCGAAATCCATTCTCAAGGTTGCTAGCACAACCTATCTCCATTTGTGAGTTTGTGAGACAGACGAATGCTTATTTGTATGGATACCGTAGAGGTGTGAACGTGAGATCATGCTGTGATCCGAGCTGTCGGGAGTCCGTGAGCATGCTACAAAGGTATAATTTCTCATGTTCTTATGTAAACTTAGTATATTTTTCTTTTCCCTTCGCATGGATCTTCTGGAGGAACTAGTGTTTTTCCGCTGCGTGTTTGCGTGTTTAGTGCATCTAGTTCCTAATAGACTGGTCGGATCACGACGCTATCCAGGTTCATATCCAAGTCATCCGATCAAAGCCTACCATTCTTCAAGGTGCTTCGTTGGGTCACGAAATTCTAATGGGACGCCGAGTACGATCAGGCGTTGGAGGAGCTGAACGAGTATTTGAACTCACTGCCTGTATTAGACAAGCCAGTTGTGGGTGAGCCACTGTGGATTTATTTGTCATCCAACGAACATGCCGTTGGATCAGCATTGGTTAGGTAGAATGGCCAAGATCAGCAACCTATATATTTTCTGAGCCATATATTGAAGGATGTTGAATCTCGCTACACCAGTCTCGAAAAACAAGCATATGCTTTGATTCTAGCCGCTTGGAGGCTTTGTCTGTACTTTCCGAGGCACACAATCATTGTAAAGCCCGAAAAAAATTCCCGAATTTATTTTAGAATTATTCTATGATTTTTGTGGAATTTTTAGATATTTTTCCGGAATTTTACGAGTATCGGAAGTAGCAAAAAGAATTGGGAACGAAAACGGCCTAAGCGGGAGTCGAACCCGAGACCTATGGTTTAAGGGATAATGTTAGTAACCAGTTAACCCAGCAGGGCCGTGCTGAGAGAAAGGAGAAACATTTATATTTATATTAGAGTTAGACCGGAATTACCACATGATATAAATAGGAGGTTTAAGTGGGTTGGTTTATTTCTAATTGGTTCGTGACCTTCTCCAAACCCTCACCGAGACCCTCTCCCTCTCCCGTTTCTTTCTCTCGGCGCAGCAAAACAAAGCAAGGGAAACCTAGGGTTCCTTCCCTAGGATCGTGTGTTCACTTTCCAGCGACAACACCTGTACGAAGTCGGTTCTTCTCCGCGAGAGGAACGCGAGGACGTAAGCGGTTCGTCGAATGGAGCAGTTTTCGGGAAAACCTAGCGAATAGAATCGTAAGAAAACCTTGCGATTGAGGTAAGAAACCCCTCACCTGCAGTATAATTGCTCTCGCTTGTTAGTTTTGGCATTAGTTCAGTAATTTCACAGTTTTCGATTTTAGGGTGTGCTTTTAGTGCACACCAAGCATTCGGTAGAATGCTCAGTTCCGAAGGATGCACCAATAGGCGTCCTAACAGCATGTAAAATGAATTAGAAACATTTTTACTCAGTTTATTATCAGATATTACAGCAAATGGATCAGATATCCATTGGGTGGGCTCCCACAGTAGCCTCTAGGTTCAGATAACCTAGCTCTAGGTTCAGATAACCTAGAACAGCAAAGTAAGATAAAACAGTATTCAGTATTTTACTTTTATTCAGTTGGCACTGTACTTGGATCAGATATCCATGGGCTGGACTCCCACAGTCGTCCCTAGGTTCAGATAACCTAGTAACCCTGCTGGATTCGGAACTTGCAATCCCGGGTCTCGTAGGGATGCGCGCACAGTAAGTACAGTTGCCAGACAGCATGTTTAGTATTTTCATCTATTATATGTATAGTTTTCAAATTTGAAACCAGTGATGAGAACACTAATTTAGCATTCAGTTCAGTTCAGGTTCAGTTTACATGATTTGAGTTCGTATACAAATTTAGATATATGCATGACTAGTTCAATTTCAGGTTCAGTTTATATGTCATGCCATGCTTTGTATGATACCATGCCATGCCATGCTTGCATGCTCAGTTTAGGTTTCAAACAGCATGTTTTAAAAACATAATTGCATCGTTGCATGTTTTTGTGAGGTAGATGGTTCCTTACTAAGCTTATTGGCTTACAGATACTATTTTTCTTATACTGCAGATACCGGTAAAAGAAAAGTGGACTAGCGGAGGCTGGAGGACGATGCTACGATGATGTGTGTGTGCAAGGGGTCTGGAATAAAGATCCTTGGGATCTATACGCTTTTATTTCAGTTTTAGCACTTAACATGTTTAGTTTCATACTTAGTCTTGTTACTAATTGTTCTAGCTTAGTAACTATGTCTTGTTTAGTTTATCATGTTTAGAACATTAGTAATTACATGCTAGAATGTATCTCCATTGTTTTAGAACTGTTGTGTGATGTTTTGGCACGCCAAAGTGCTGAAATCAGAACTCTCGAGTGAAATCAGACACTGATCGGTCCCCAGACCGATCAGGGTCTGAGCTGACGGTCAGCCGACCGATCCAATGAGATACTCAGATCCTCCTGGATCGGCCACCGACCGATCCACTCCTGATAGCCTCGGAGAAGATTTCAGTGCTTGGATCGGTCACCGACCGATCCAAAGATCGAAGGTAGGCATCTCGGCGCCTCCGGTGCTCGGATCGGTCTGCAAACCGATCCAGACACACCTGGATCGGTCTTGCCGACCGATCCAGCCTCTGCTGGATCGGTCCGTAGACCGATCCAGCAGGGCACAGAATCACGGCAAGTTTGATCGGTCCGTGGACCGAACAGCAGCTAGCTGGGAAGTTAGCTTTGAGTTCTAGCTCAGATGGGAGGTCAAGTATCCTCCTTAGCACATATACTCCTACCGGAAAGGTCTTGAACCCTTCCTTATAACAGCATGGGTATACCAGTTGTCAATTTAATAGAGTCAGTTAGAGAAATTTTATTTTACCCAGTTTTCCGCACAGTACGGCACAGCAGTTTCATTAGTTAATGTAGCGATCCGGCTCACAGCTCAGTACCCAGGAGTTGGGTCGTTACAGAGTGGTATCAGAGCCAAATTCCATACTTCCTACACACACATCAGCATTGTTCCTGCAGCTTCCAAGTAAGAACATCTCTCACTCAGTTTTGTTTTCAGCTTTCATATCAGTTATATGTGCTTCATGTTTTCTCTCATGTTGGTAGTTAATTAATTCATGTTTACAGTGATAGTATTTAACATGTTACCAGTAGTTAACTATAACATGATAGCCTAGTTATATATATGTGTTCTCTGCTATTTAGAAAATGGTACGAGGACGTCCAGCTAAGAAAGCATCAGCGGCTGAGCCCCAGCATGAGGCAGGCAGTTCAGTGCCTCCCCCAGACCTTACAACACTAGTGGCTCAGCTACAGCAGCAGTTAGCTGAACAGCAGCAGGAGATAGCCTCCTTAAAGGCTAACCAGCAGACTACTCCCCCAGTCACTCCAGTACCGAACCTCACGACTCCAGTAATCACAGAGGTTGTACCAGCTCAGCCTGCAGTACCAGTCCCAGTAGCCCCAGTAGCAGGGGCTAAGAGAGAAAAGCCCGAGAACTTCTCAGGCACCAGCGAACCATGGGATGCTCAGGCATGGTTTAAAACACTGGAAAGCACGATGGAGCTTCTAGACTGGCCAGAGCACGAAAAGGTGAAGTGTGCCTCCTTCTGTTTAACAGGAGACGCACGCATGTGGTGGGAGTGGATTAAATCGAAGTGGCCAGTAAACCAGATGACATAGGCCAACTTCGAGAAAGAGTTCTTCGAGGAATTCTTTCATATGCAAGTCACGAACCGACACTATGACGAGTTTACAGAGTTTCGTCAGGGCAACCTATCAGTTCAGGAGGCCGTGAAGAAATTCAACAGGTTGGCTCGTCTGTGTCCAGAACTAGTCAGCTCAGAGAAGGAACGGGTACGGTTGATGCTGAAGATGCTCAGACCAGAGATCGCAATGAATGTGGCTGGTGGCGTTCATAGGCCACAAACCACAGAGGAGCTAGTGAGTAGTGCTCTGATCACCGAGCACTATCAGCACAGCATCATCCAGCAGAAGCAGGTTTTCACAGAGCCCAAGGGGCAAGCGGGCTCAGGTACTCAGCAGAAACAACAGGGACATAGCTCCAACTGGAAGGGGAAACGTAAGGCAAGCAGTGACCCAAAAGGAGGACCAGCTGGAAAACATTCCAGACATCCCAAGTGTACTACTTGTGGGAAACATCATCCAGGAGTTTGCCGCAAGGGTACGCGGGGTTGTTTTGAATGTGGACAGGAAGGGCACATGGCTAAGCAGTGCCCGAACAAGAACAGTCTTCCTCAGCCTCAGCCAATACAGTATGGAGCTCAGCCAGCGCAGCTACACCAGATGTATGCTGCCTTAGATGGTCCACAGATCAGTCAGGGCAGATTAGAAGCCCCCACAGCTACCACGAATGCCAGGATTTTCTCACTGACCAGAGAGGACGTAGCAAATGCCTCGACAGTTGTCACAGGTCAGATCAGTATTTTACAGCATGATGCAACTGTCTTATTCGATACCGGGGCAACCCACTCTTATGTATCCAGGGCGTTTGCCGAAAAATTAGCAACACCTCCTGAGGTACTCAATAGTCAGTTTCTGACAACACTACCCTCAGGAGACATTATGACATCTACACACTGGCTCAGAGCAGTGCCAGTCATTATAGCAGACAGAGAACTTTTTGGTGATCTGATAGTGCTAGAAATGACTGACTATGATGTCATCTTTGGAATGGATTTTCTGATCAGATACGGCGCTTCTATAGAGTGCCGTCATATTCCAACCTGAAGCAAGAGTACAGTTTGAGTTCATAGGAAAACCAAAGAGAAAAGCCAGAAAGTTTCTCTCAAAGTACAACAGCTATTGGATTCGGGATGCATGGGATTTTTAGCAAATGTAGTCGGCACTAGCCGTGACAAGAACCAACAGCTATCGAGGTTCGAGTCGTGTGTGACTACCCAGCCTAGCACCAGACACTAGCACTAGACAGGAGATTGAATTTGAGATAGAGCTCATTCACGCACAAACCAATTTCCAAGGCACTGCATCGCATGGCTCGGTCAAGGAACTTGGGAGCAATTGAGCTTCTAGACAAGGGTTTCATACGCCTAGTCACTCACCATGGGGAGCACCGTGTTGTTCGTGAAGAAGAAGGATGGAAGCATGCTTATGCATAGACTACCGTGCCTTGAACCAGGTCACAATTAAGCAGTACCCTCTCCCCGGGATAGATGACCTGTTTGATCAGCTAAAGGGAGCCACGGTGTTCTCTAAAATTGACCTCGGATCAGGATATCACGAGGTTAGAGTCAAGGAAGGTGATATACCTAAAACAGCTTTCGGGACCAGATACGGACATTATGAGTTCGTAGTCATGCCTTTCGGCGTGACAAATGCTCCAGCTACTTTCATGGACCTCATGAACAGAGTATTCAGAGAATACTTAGACAAGTTTGTCATTGTGTTTATCGATGACATTCTTATCTATTCGAGCACTCGGGAGGATCATGCGAGCATCCAAGACGCTTTGTAGATCCTTTGAGAACCGACTATACGCCAAATTCACGAAATGTGAATTTTGGCTGAACCAGTAGCCTTTCTAGGTCACATCATCTCCAAGGATGGTGTTATGGTAGATCCCCAAGATAGAAGCGATAAGTAATGGAAGAGACCCAGAACGCCAAGTGAAATCAAGCTCGGGATTAGCAGCTACTACAGAAATTCGTGAGGACTTCTCCGGATAGCCTCCCCACTGACACCAGGAAGAACAAGAAATTTCAGGACGGAGGACTGTGAGAACAACTTCAGCGAGTTGAAAAGGAGATTGACCAGTAGAAAACACACACAGCTTCGACATCTACGGTGGCGCCTCCAAATTGGGATTAGGAGCAGTACCAGCAGGGCAAGGTGATCGCCTATGCCTCCGGACAACTCAAGGATTATGAGAGGAACTATCCTACTCACGACCTTGAGCTTGCGATGGTGTTCGCTCTCAAGATTTGGAGACATTATTTGTACGGAGCTCAGTGCATAGTATATACATGAAGTATTTCTTTACTCAGAAGGATCTGAATATGCGACAGTGCAGATGGTTAGAGCTGGTCAAGGATTATGACATAGATATCCTCTACCATCCAGGGAAAGCTAATAAGGTAGCAGACGCACTCAGCAGGAAGTCCAGTGCCACCTTATTATCTTTAGCAGCTATGTCACCACCCCTAAGGAAGGAGATTACAGATTTTAGTCTCGAGCTTATGGTCGGGCAGCTTTCCACTATGTTCTAAGCATCTACCTTGCTTGATGATATCCAGACAGCTCAGGAGCAGGATCCTGAAATCCAGAAAATCAAGCAAGGGTTAGCAGAATCAGAAAGTGGAGAGTTCAGAGTGTCCGCCAGTGGGGTAGTGTATTTTGGTGACAGACTCTGTGTTCCAGATCAGGAGGAGCTACGGAGACAGATTCTAGACGAGGCTCACAGGACTCCCTATGCGATGCATCCTGGTTCCACCAAAATGTATCAGGATCTAAGGAAACGATTTTGGTGGCCTGGGATGAAACGAGATATCGCCAGATACGTCAACATCTGTCTAACCTGTCAGAGGGTTAAGGCAGAACATCAGCGCTGCAGCCGATCCAGATTCCAGAATGGAAGTGGGAGGATATCTCTATGGACTTCATAGTGGGATTACCCAGAACCACGAATGGTTTTGATGCCATCTGGGTAATAGTCGACAGGTTGACTAAATCAGCCCACTTCTTAGCTATCAGAATATTATTCTATGGAGCAGCTAGCTCAGTTATATCTCAAGGAGATTGTCAGGCTGCTTGGAGTCCCACGAACCATTATATCAGACAGAGACAGCAGATTTACATCACACTTCTGGAAGTGTGTGCAGTCAGCTATGGGCACCCAGTTAAAATTTAGCACAGCCTTTCATCCTCAGACAGATGGTCAGACGGACTCGAAGATATGCTCCGAGCTTGTGCCCTAGATTTCAAGGGAAGTTGGTGCAAATATCTGAGTCTAGCAGAATTTGCATACAACAACAGTTATCAGGCCACTATTGGCATGGCACCTTATGAGGCACTCTATGGGCGGAGGTGCAGATCACCAATCTGCTGGTATGAGAGTGGTGAACAGAAGGAATTAGAGCTTCAGACAGATCTAGTAGCAGATACCAGCCATACAGCAGATTCGCCAGAGGATAGAGACAGCACAGAGCCGTCAGAAGAGCTATGCCGATACACGACGCAGACCCCTAGAGTTCTCGGTTGGGGATACAGTTTTCCTCAGAGTAGCTCCCATGAAGGGAGTCATGCGTTTTGGGAAGAAGGGCAAGCTAGCTCCCAGATATGTGGGACCATACCTTATCACGAAGAGAGTGGGCAAGGTAGCATATGAGCTAGAGTTACCTCAGGAGATGTCAGCTGTCCACAATGTATTTCATGTCTCCATGCTGAAGAAGCATATTCCAGACGCCACCCAGGTGATTGAGCCCCAGTTGGTACAGGTCCGTGATGATCTCAGCTATGACAGTCGGCCTATTCAGATAATAGACCGAGCAGTAAAGAAGTTACGGAACAAGGAGGTACCATTAGTCAAAGTCAGTTGGCAAAATCACACAGCAGCAGAGGCGACATGGGAGACAGAGGCCAGCATGAGACAGAAGTACCCAGAATTGTTTTAAGTTCGGTGACAAACTTTTTATAAGGTATGGGGGATTGTAAAGCCCGAAAAATTCCCGAATTTATTTTAGAATTATTCTATGATTTTTGTGGAATTTTTAGATATTTTTCCGGAATTTTACGAGTATCGGAAGTAGCAAAAAGAATTGGGAACGAAAACGGCCTAAGCGGGAGTCGAACCCGAGACCTATGGTTTAAGGGATAATGTTAGTAACCAGTGAACCCAGCAGGGCCGTGCTGAGAGAAAGGAGAAACATTTATATTTATATTAGAGTTAGACCGGAATTACCACATGATATAAATAGGAGGTTTAAGTGGGTTGGTTTATTTCTAATTGGTTCGTGACCTTCTCCAAACCCTCACCGAGACCCTCTCCCTCTCCCGTTTCTTTCTCTCGGCGCAGCAAAACAAAGCAAGGGAAACCTAGGGTTCCTTCCCTAGGATCGTGTGTTCACTTTCCAGCGACAACACCTGTATGAAGTCGGTTCTTCTCCGCGAGAGGAACGCGAGGACGTAAGCGGTTCGTCGAACGGAGCAGTTTTTCGGAAAAACCTAGCGAATAAATCGTAAGAAAACCTTGCGATTGAGGTAAGAAACCCCTCACCTGCAGTATAATTGCTCTCGCTTGTTAGTTTTGGCATTAGTTCAGTAATTTCACAGTTTTCGGTTTTAGGGTGTGCTTTAAGTGCACACCAAGCGTTCGGTAGAATGCTCAGTTCCGAAGGATGCACCAATAGGCGTCCTAACAGCATGTAAAATGAATTAGAACATTTTTACTCAGTTTATTATCAGATATTACAGCAAATGGATCAGATATCCATTGGGTGGGCTCCCACAGTAGCCTCTAGGTTCAGATAACCTAGCTCTAGGTTCAGATAACCTAGAACAGCAAAGTAAGATAAAACAGTATTCAGTATTTTACTTTTATTCAGTTGGCACTGTACTTGGATCAGATATCCATGGGCTGGACTCCCACAGTCGTCCCTAGGTTCAGATAACCTAGTAACCCTGCTGGATTCGGAACTTGCAATCCCGGGTCTCGTAGGGATGCGCGCACAGTAAGTACAGTTGCCAGGGCCCAACAGCATGTTTAGTATTTTCATCTATTATATGTATAGTTTTCAAATTTGAAACCAGTGATGAGAACACTAATTTAGCATTCAGTTCAGTCAGGTTCAGTTTACATGATTTGAGTTCGTATACAAATTTAGATATATGCATGACTAGTTCAATTTCAGGTTCAGTTTATATGTCATGCCATGCTTTGTATGATACCATGCCATGCCATGCTTGCATGCTCAGTTTAGGTTTCAAACAGCATGTTTTAAAAACATAATTGCATCGTTGCATGTTTTTGTGAGGTAGATGGTTCCTTACTAAGCTTATTGGCTTACAGATACTATTTTTCTTATACTGCAGATACCGGTAAAAGAAAAGTGGACTAGCGGAGGCTGGAGGACGATGCTATGATGATGTGTGTGTGCAAGGGGTCTGGAATAAAGATCCTTGGGATCTATACGCTTTTATTTCAGTTTTAGCACTTAACATGTTTAGTTTCATACTTAGTCTTGTTACTAATTGTTCTAGCTTAGTAACTATGTCTTGTTTAGTTTATCATGTTTAGAACATTAGTAATTACATGCTAGAATGTATCTCCATTGTTTTAGAACTGTTGTGTGATGTTTTGGCACGCCAAAGTGCTGAAATCAGAACTCTCGAGTGAAATCAGACACTGATCGGTCCCCAGACCGATCAGGGTCTGAGCTGTACCACTGGATCGGTCAGCCGACCGATCCAGCGAGATACAGAATGCTACTGTATCCTCCTGGATCGGTCAGCCGACCGATCCAGCTCGATACAGTAGCCTCGGAGAAGATTTCCAGGTGCCTAGATCGGTCAACCAACCGATCCAGCATCGAAAGGTAGGCATCTCAGCGCCTCCAGGTGCCTGGATCGGTCTGCAGACCGATCCAGACACACCTGGATCGGTCTTGCCGACCGATCCAGTCTCTGCTGGATCGGTCCGTAGACCGATCCAGCAGGGCACAGAATCACGGCAAGTTTGATCGGTCCGTGGATCGAACAACAGCTAGCTGGGAAGATAGCTTTGAGTTCTAGCTCAGATGGGAGGTCAAGTATCCTCCTTAGCACATATACTCCTACCGGAAAGGTCTTGAACCCTTCCTTATAACAGCATGAGTGTACCAGTTGTCAATTTAATAGAGTCAGTTAGAGAAATTTTATTTTACCCAGTTTTCCGCACAGTACGGCACAGCAGTTTCAGTAGTTAATGTAGCGATCCGGCTCACAGCTTAGTACCCAGGAGTTGGGTCGTTACAATCATCGTGCTAACTAACAGTGCCTTGGGATGAGTTCTGCTCAAACCAGAAGCATCAGGAAGGCTGATCAAATGGATGATCTAGTTGAGTGAGTTTGACATTCAATATCAACCCCGAGCGGCAATCAAGGCTCAAGCCTTGGTAGATTTCGTCATAGAAGTCCAGAGTGATGAGCCAGCAGCAACATGGAAGATATATGTGGATGGCTCGTCCACTCGGTAAGGCAGTGGAATCTGCATACTGCTTGTTTCACCAAGAGAAGACCAGATTCAGCTCTCCGTTCGGCTGGACTACAGAGCCACCAATAATGAAGCATAGTACAAGGCACTGATAACCGGCTTGTAGGCAGCTCGACACGTGGGAGCAGTTAAAGTCCTCATCCACTCGAACTCCCGGCTGACCGCCTAGCAGCTATCCAGGACATTCGACATAAGTAGTGCTAAGCTAAAGCTCTATGCGGAAGCCTTCAAGAAGCTGAATGCCAATTTTCAAGAGGTCATTATACAAGATCCCCCGATCGGAGAACCAAGCGGCAGATGAATTGGCGAAATTGTCCAGCTCATTAACGCCGATAGTAATAGGATAGCCGATCGAACAAGTGTCGCTGGTGGCATATATTGATCGAATGGAGGGAATAACCTTCCCGAGGGACTGGAGAACGCCCTTGATAGAATTCCTATGGTCAGGAGTTACCTCGGTCGATCGGGAGGAGGCTCGCTTGCTGAGAAAGAGAGCCGGACGGTTCACCATGATCGGGGACCAACTTTATAAGAAGACCTTCTCTAGGCCTCTACTTGTTAGGATGTATACTAAAAGCCTATCTTTTGGTATAAACATTTATCTAGAAATAAGAATCACATTGGTCAAATGCCTACATTTATGATAAATGTAGTTGTTCAATTAATTTATATTGTAGATAACATGGTGTGTGGTGTCACACACAGAAGATCATGTTATCAGTACCTTATAAATTATAAATGGTAGCTCACGACCAAGATGGAAAGGAACAAACCATTAGAAGGTCGTAGTGTAATTAGGTATTAGTTTATCTTAACTATATAATTACACTAGTACACTTAGAGTGTATTGAGTAGGACCATTAGAGGTTGTTTCTTTTATACTGACTTTATAAAGGAACAAAGACCTCAGTTATTATGGAAGTGTGTGCTCTTAATCCTAATATAATAACAAGCACATATATTTGATATTTATTTCTTTAATTTATCAATGGGTGAGATTTAGTTCGATAAATCAATAAGCCCGATAAGTTGGGAAATGATATCACTTATAGTGTGTGTTGTTGATTATAGAAGGAAACTGTGTCCTAGTAATCTAGGTTGAGAATGTCCCCAAGAGGAGCTCATAAGGATTGTCATATTAAACCATGCAGGTGGACTTAGTCCGACATGACGATAAGGTTGAGTGGTACTACTCTTGGACTAAGATATTAATTAAATGAGTTGTAAGTAACTCACTTAATTAGTGGACATTCGACATCTTAAACACAGGGAGACTAACACACTCATAATAAGAAGGAGCCCAAAATGTAATTTGGGATTGGTGCGGTAGTTCAATAATAGTTTTCTAGTGGAATGAATTATTATTGATAAAATTAAGTTGTGTGTTCGGGGCGAACACGGGATGCTTAATTTTATCGGGAGACCAAAACCAATTCCTCCTCTCGGTTCCTATCGTAGCCTCTTGTATATAGAGATTTAATACCCACCACATACCCACCTTCTTACCCATCCAATGGGGCCAGCCAAGCTAGCTTGGAACCCAAGCTAGGGCCGGCCAAGACCAAGTGGATGAGCCAAGTTGGTGGCCGGCCAAAGCTTGGGTCCCAAGCTTAGGTGGCCAGCCACTAAAATATTAAAAAGGATTTTTATTAAAATTATTTCTTATGTGGATATCATGATTTTAAAAGAGAGTTTAAAAATTAAAAAATTTCCTTTTATAGCTTTCTACAAAAGATTAAGAGAAGAGATTAATCTCTTTCCTTATTTGTAGATTAAAAGGATGGTTTTAATTTTTGGTAAAAACTTTCCTTATTTATAAATCATCTACATGTTTAAAAGAGAGTTTAAAATTTAAAATCTTTCCTTATTTGGTGGATTTTAAATTTTAAAGAAAACTTTCCTTTTTAACCATGTTCATGATTTAAAAGAGAGTTTAAAAATTAAATATTCTCTTTTATAAGTTTCTACAAGAGATTAAGAAAAGATTTGATATCTTTCCTTATTTGTAGATTAAAAGAGATTTTAATTTTTAGAGATAACTTTCTTTTTATCCACATGTTTAAAAGAAAGATTTTAATTTATAAAATTTCCTTTTTATTAACCAATCATGAAGGGATTAAAATTATTGGAGAAATTTTTATAAATTTCCGGAAACAAATTAGGAAGTTTTAATTCTTGTTTTAATTAAAATTTTATTTGATTTGGGGCTTGAGGTGGCCGACCATTGTTATTAAGAAAAGAAAATTATTTTTAATTAAATAATTTTTTTTTCATGGAAAAAGAATTAAGGAAGTTTTTTTATTAAATTTCCTTATTTGCCAAGACCAAGGATTATAAAAGAGGGGGTAGAGGTGCCTTCATGGCTAAGATCTCTATTCTATTTTTCCTCTCTTTTCTCCTTGGGTGTGGCCGACCCCTTCTTTTTCCTCTCCTCTCCTTTGTGTGGCCGAAACCTTCTCTTGGTGGAGATAACTTTGGTGGCCGGATCTAAGAAGGAGAAGAAGGAGAGAAAAGAAGCCTCTTTTCTAGCATCCCTTGGAGCTTGGTTGGTGGAAAAAGTTCTTCATCCTTTGGAAGTTTTTGCTTGGCCGAAACTTGAAGGAAGGAAGAAAAAAGTGCCTTGGTGGTTCTCATCTCGGAAGATCATTGCCCACACAATGTCCGATGTTAGAAGAGGAATACGATAGAAGACCTAGAGGTTTTTGCTTGCAAAGGAAAATGTATACTAGTATTTAATTTCCGCATCATACTAGTTTTATTTTATTTTATTTTTTTATAAAATACCATATACAAGAGGCATGTGATTCTAGATTTCGAATTAGTTTTCGATGTTGTGTTCTTTTGTTTTCTTTTCGAACTTGTGCTTCGATTATTCTTTTTGGTTAACCTAGAGTCATTTAAGGAAATTAAATATTAACTTTCCTTAAAAGGCTTTGTCTAGGCGGTGGTGGTTGCTCCCATATCCAAGAAGGTCATATGCCTCGCCATGTAGTCCTGGAAGCCAAATTTGGAAATTAATATTTAATCAACTTTGTGACTTAGGTGATTTGTATTGAACGTGTTAAGTTCTGCAGGAGATCCAATTCTAAACCTAAAAGAATATATAAGTTAAACTTGGGATCAAACGTATTAAGTTCCGCAGGCGATCCAAGTTTAATTTAAAAGAACACATGGTAGCTAGGAAAGGTTCAGATCTTGTACAAAATTTTTGTACAGAGGAACCATTAGGTTTTCCGAGTAGCAACCAACAATTGGTATCAGAGCTAGAGTTTTGCCTCTGTGTATTTGGTATTAGTTTAATTATGCACATGTCATACATAATTTAGGCAGGATAATAGTAGGATGTGCTAACTTTGTGGATGCAGGATCCAACTATTATGGCTTATAGATATTGTGTGTGTGATTGGACCCTTGGACATATCAAGGGCATTTTATTGTATGTGCATGATTGTATTATAAAATACAGCAGGAGCTGTATTTAGTTTTATTAGGATTTTATTTTTTGATCTAGTTACATGTACATTCCTTTTATGGAATATATAATCGATGGATGTAAATTTTATTTTATGATCGATCTAGTTTACATGTACATTCCTTCGAGGAATATAGGATCGAAAAATGTAAAATTCTATTTATGTCGCGGATCGAATTTTGCAAGGCGTGGAACCTTTTGAGGACCAGAGGCGCAGCGGAACAAGGAGCAAGATGGATGTGACAACTAGACCCGGTGGCTGTGGCCAAAGATGGTAGCAGCTAGGGTTGGTGACACACGGAGGACAGCAATAGATAAAAGCCATAATAGTTGAAAATTAGTTTTTCTATTTATTGCTTTTTATGATGTGCTGTGTGTGCTTGTTAGTATGCATGTTAAGTAGGCTAGCATAGTCAAAATTCCTCACTTTAAATAACTAAGTGGGAGAGGGATTTATTTTTTTAAATAAATTCCACGGTCTCCATTATTGGTTTATAAGTGATGCAACAAGCTTGCGCGTTGGCTCTGAGTGCCTTCCTCCATATCGGATGAGCTTGTTTACGGATCACTAGATTAAACTTCCATTTTGGATGACTATAAGAAGTTAATTAAGAGCGTGTGATCTTCCCCATCGGAAGGGGCACATTCTTATTAATGGACTTAGTGTCAAGTAATGGTATACACTTAGGCACGTCTAATAGTATCCTCCCCATCGGAGTTACTGCTATTATTTGTGTGACCGAAGAAAACCAACTATTAATTTGTCAAATAAATAGGTTGACAACATAATAAAATTAAAAACTCCTCTTACAAATGTTTGATTTTGTATACGTCCACACTATCGTGGCATACAAAATTCACGGTGTTTGAGGTAATTTTATTTTGTCATAAAGATTTATTGACAAGATAATTAATGGGTAAAACCCTCCTCTTACAAATGTTTAAATTTTGTATACGTCCACCGTGACATGCAGAATTCACGGTGTTTGAGGTGTTGGTGAATTTAAATAATATTGTTTGAGGAATCAATGTTATTTTAAATTCAAAAGTTTTGACCAAACATTTGATCAAAGACAGATCAACTATTAATTTTATTCGTCATAAAGTAAAGTTGACGAGATAATAAAATGGATAAAATCTCCTCTTTGATTTTGTATACGTCCACACTATCGTGGCATACAAAATTCATGGGAATTTTAAGGAGTTGATCTTGACCAAATATTTTTGTGACTCTTAGGATTTAAAATGTTTGCCAATCCCCTAGTTGTTATACTATATAAAAGACTTAGTAGTCCCAATTGTAATGATTAGAAATAGGACTTGGACATTAAGGTAGACTGTCTTCTTAGAACGAAGAACAATATAGGTGTATTTAATTCATTAGTTGAAACATGTCTAGTGGTGTTATCTACCAGAACCTGGAGTGTAGATACAAATGCCATTAATCATGTCTGCAATTCATTGTAGGGTTCCAGGAAACCCGACAACTAAATGAAAATAAAAGCACCGTCCACATGGGCACTACTGCAAAAGTAGCAGCTGTTGCAGTGGGTGAGGTTTATTCTCTAATAGGAATAAAATATGGATTATTAGAAATTGTCTTTACATACTAAGTTTAGAAAGAACCTGATTTCAGTTTCTAAACTATTATAGAATAGATATTGTGTCTATTTTGATAACAAAGTTGTTATCAAGAAAAGTAGGGAAGTTATCTATTCTGGTATGTTGGTTGACAATTATAATCCAATAATTCTCACGATGCAACAAATGGAAATTAGTAACACATCTTCTAACTTTAAGAGAAAGCAACCTTCGGAAATGAACCAATTATATCTTTGGCATCTAAGGCTAGGTTATATTAACTTGAGTAGGATTCATTGGTAGCTGATGAACTTTTGGGTTCATTAGTAGTGGAACTCTTTCCAACCTGCGAGTCTTACTTCGAAGGAAAAATAACCAAGAAGCTTTTAAGTCTAAGGGGTATGGAGCCAAAGATATGTTGGAATTGGTTCATTCTGATTTGTGTGATCCTATGACTATCCAGGCAAGAGGTAGTATCGAATATTTCGTCTATTTTATAGACAACTATTCAAGATACAAATACATTTAATTAATGTGCTGCAAGACTAAGTACTTTGATTAGTTCAAAGAGTATAAGGCTGATGCGGAGAAACGTTAAAGTAAAAGTATCAAGTCACTATGGTGAGATCGTAGTGGCAAGTACCTCTTGGGACAATTTAGGAGTTATCAAAAGTAGGGATTCAATCCCAACTAACTGCACCTGGTACACCCCAACAGAATGGTGTAGTAGAAAGAAGGTATAAGACTCTTATGGAATAATTATATCGATGATGAGTTATTACCAAATTTGTTTTAAGGATATACACTGGAAATGGAAGTGAACATAGTACCTTCTAAGTCAGAACTCTCTACTCCCATAGAATTGCAGATTGGGTGTAAGTCTAGTCTGAAGCATATTCGGATTTGGGTGGTCTAGCATATGAGAGACACTGATAAAGTTGGACAGGAATTCACTTGTTTATGGGTTATCCTAGAGAAATGAAAGTAGGTTTATAGTCTTAAAAATCAGAAGGTCATTGTTAGCATCAATGACCGATTTTTAGAAAAGGACTATGTAATAAACCACGTGCCCATAAGTAAATTTGTTCTTAAGGAAATAATAAAGGACATGTCTAATCTAGTACCAACTATACAAGATGAAATATCACAAGAAACTGCAACACGTATCATAAATGATACACAATTACAGACAGTGCCTCATCGTAGTGGGAGGGTTGTCAAGCAACCTAAGAGATTCATGTTTTGGGAGAGTCTTTGGACTTGATCCCAAATGAACATGAGCCTGATCCTGGACATATGATAAAGCACTCCAAGATAAAGATGCAGCATCTTGGCAAAGAGCAATGAATACAAAATTAGAATATGTGTAAATCTGGAAGCTTGTTGAACCACCAGATGGTGTAAAAGCCATTGGGTAAAAATAGGTCTACAATAGGAAAAGATGGATAGAAAGGAAGGTGGAAACTTTCAAAGTAAGGCTTGATGAAAAAGGAAACTTTTTCACTGGGAGCCATGCTTAAGTCTATCCGGATTCTTTTATCTATTTGGCAAGTGGATGTCAAGACAGCATTCCATAATGGAATTCTTGAAGAAAGCATCCATATAAAGCAACCAGAAGGGTTCATTGCAAAGGGAAAAGAGCATCTTGTGTGCAAGCTCAATCAGTCTATGGACTGAGGCAAAGCTTAAAGGTCTTGGAACATCCGGTTTATCAAAGTAATCCATACCTATGAATTTATTTAGTAACCGGATAAGTCTTGTGTATACAAAAATTGTGATGGAAACGTGGTGATATTTCTTGTACTATATGTAGATAACATTTTTGGTAGTTGGAAACAATATCAAAGTGTTGTCAGAAGTAAGGGTATGGTTGTCCAAACAATTCGATATGAAGGACTTGGGAGAATGTATATATTCTTGGGATCAAAGTAATAAGAGATCGCAAGAAAAGAATATTTTACTTATCCCAAGCTTCATATATCGAAATAATCCTTGCTCGTTTTAAGCATGCAAAACTCCAAGAAAGGTTTCTTACCTTTTAGGCATGGAGTAGCTTTATCTAAAGAGATGTCTCAGAAGACATCAAAGGAAATAAAGGACATGAAGGCAGTTCCTTATGCTTCGGTTGTAGGAAGTCTAATGTATGCAATGCAGTGTACGAGACTGGATATTTGTTTTGCCGTGTGCATGGTTAGCAGATATCAAAGTAACTCTGGATAAGGACATTTGTCTGCGGTAAAGCATATATTGAAGTATCTTAGAGGCACTAGATATGCTAGCTTACAAGGCAGATAATTTGGTCCCTGTGGGTTACATGGATTTTAACATCCAATCGGAAAGGGACAATAGTAAGTCAACCTCGGGGTTTTGTGTTTACTTTAGGAGGTAAAGTCATAACTATGGAAGAGTGATAAGCATAGGTGCTTTTTCGGACTCCACCATAGCAAACTGAATATATTGCTAACCATGCCCATGATAAAACAGATATCCAGTCTCGTACATAGCATTGCATACATTAGGCTTCCTACAGCTGAAGCATAAGGAACCGTCTTCATCTCTTCTATCTCCTTTGATGTCTGAGGAGACATCTCTTTAGATAAGGGTACTCTATGCCGAAAAAGTAAGAAACCTTTCTTGGAGTTTTGCACGCTAAAACGAGCAAGGATAGTATTGATGTATGAAGCTTGGGATAAGGACAATATCATTTGTCCACATTCTCCTAAGTCCTTCATATCAAAACATTTGGACAACCATACCCTTACGTCTGACAGTCACTTTGACATTGTTGCCAATGAGTAAAATGTCATCTACGTATAGTACAAGAAATACCACAATGTTTTCGTCACTGAATAACTCCATAAGACTGGTTCACTTCATTAAACCGGATGTTCCAAGATCTCTTGCTTCATCATATGTCTAGGGATCAAGTTCATGTTCACCAGGGATCAAGTCCAAAGACTCTCCCAAAAATAATCCTCCCACTACGATAAGGCATTACTTATAATTATGCATCATTTATGACACGTGTTGTAGTTTCTTATGGTATCTCATCTTGTACCGTTGGTACTAAAGTAGACGTGTCTTCTCTAATTTCATCAAGAACAATTTTACTCATGGGCTTGTGGTTTATTACATAGTCCTCTCCTAAAAATCGGGCATAAATAAACCTTCTTTCATTCCTTTAGGATAACCCACAAACAGGCGAACTTTTGTGCGTGATTCCAACTTATCAGTGTCTTCCTTCAACGCATGTGCTGGACTACCCCAGATCCAAATATGTTTTAGACTAGGCTTACGCCCATTCCACAATTTTATGGGAGTAAAGGGTACTGACTTAGAAGATACCAAGTTCAGAATATACACTACCATTTTCAGAGCATATCCCTAAATCAAATTTTGTTGTATCGTGGGAGTTATTGGATTTAGAGTATACAAATTGTTAGCCAATGTACCAGAACAGATAACTACTCTATTTTCTTTACCAAAAGAAACAGAATATCCATCTATAATTTTTAGAAACTGAATTCAAATTCTTTCTAAAACTTGGTACATAAAGACAATTCTCAAAATCAATATTTTATTCCTATCTAAAGATAGATAAACATCTCCCACTGCAATAGCCACCATTTTCATAGCATTGGCCATATAGACGGTAATCTCCTCTTTATGTAGTTATCGAGTTTCCTGGAACCCCTGCAATAAATTGCAGACATGATCAGTGGCTCCCGTATCTACACACCAAGTATCGGTAGATAACACCACTAAATATATTTTAATTACTAGAGAATAAGATAAACTTTTATTGTTCTTCTTTCTAAGAGGACGGCCCACCTTCTAATGTCCAGACTGCTTGCATGTGAAGCACTTGCCCTTCGGCTTCTTCACACCTGCTTTCGGTCCAGTCCCTAAAGATCGATTAACTTTCTTTGCTTGTTTCTTCTTCTTCATGTCTTTCAGTTTAGAAGGAGAAACGTTCTCAGCAATGTGAATTTGAGAACTTTGACGAAATAGCCCTTCTGCTTCTTGAAGTTCTGTCAGAAGTTCCGCCAATGA
The DNA here is from genome assembly GCF_018446385.1 of Zingiber officinale. Classification (NCBI taxonomy): domain Eukaryota; kingdom Viridiplantae; phylum Streptophyta; class Magnoliopsida; order Zingiberales; family Zingiberaceae; genus Zingiber; species Zingiber officinale. The sequence continues at coordinate 84,472,145 of NC_055988.1, forward strand.
ATAAACCCTTTTGTTCATGTTATAGTTCAGGCGGAACTGCTCAAAACTTTTTGGCAGCGTCTGGAGAATGATATCGACCTGGGTTTCTCCATCGATTTCTGCTCCAAGGACTTCTATCTCATTCAAAACAGCCATCATTTTGAGGATATGATCCCTCACGGGTGTCCCCTCAGTCATGGTGGTCGTGATCAATTTTCTTATAGCCTCCTGCCTAGCAGCCCGATTCTGGTGTCCGAAGAGTTCCTTGAGATTAAGCATCATGTCATAAGCAGTAGGCATGGCCTGATGGTGATGTTGCAGCACATTTGACATAGAAGCCAAAATGTAACACCGCGCCATCTCATTTGCCCTGATCCATTTCTTATGACACTCAATCTCCTCTTCACTAGAATCACTATTAGGCAAGCTTGGACAGATCTCAAAAAGTACGAACTTATAGCCTTCAGTAGTTAAGACAATGTCCAGGTTTCATTTCCAATCACTGTAATTGAGACCAGTAAGTTTGTTCTCTTTCAATATAACAACAAGGGGATTGAAGGTCATCCTAAGAATCACAAAACATTTGGTCAAGACTTTAGAATTTAAAATAATATTGATTCCTCAAACAATATCATTTAAATTCACCAACACCTCAAACATAGTGAATTTTGTATGCCACGTTAGTGTGGACGTATACAAAATCAAACATTTGTAAGAGAAGAGTTTTACCCATTAATTATCTTGTCAACCTAACTTTATGACAAATAAAATTACCTCAGACACCGTGAATTTTGTATGACACGTTAGTGTGAATATATACAAATTCAAACATTTGTAAGAGGGGGTTATACCCATTAATTTTATTATCTTGTCAACCTAACTTTATGACAAATTAATAGTTGGTTTTTCTTCGGTCACACAAATAATAGCAGTGTCTCTGATAGGGAGGATACTATTAAATATGCCTAAGTGTATACCATTACTTGATACTTAGTCCATTAAATAGGATTGTACCCCTTCAGTTGGAGAAGATCACACATCACACGCTCCTAAATAATTTCCTATAACCATCCAGTAAGGAAATTTGATCTAATAATCCGCAAACAAACTCATCCATTATGGAGGAAGGCACTCAGAGCCAACACGTAAGTTTGAATGCATCACTTACAAACCAGTAATGGAGACCATGAAATTTAAATAAAATTCTTCTCCCACTTAGTTATTTAGAGACGAGGAATTTTAACATGCACACAAGCACACACAGTATAAAAGGAAATAAATAAGAAAAATAATTTTCCAACTATTATGTCCTCCGTATGCCACCAACCCTAGCCGCCGCTAAAGGGTTTACGTTGTCGCGTCAATCATGCTTCCTTTTCTACTGCGCCTTCGGTGCTCAATTAGTACCACGCCTCGCAAGGATATGATCCACGATGAGAATAAAATTTTACATTTATTGATCCTATACTCCACAAAGGAATGTATATCTAATCTAGATCGAACAGAATGTAAAATTCTAATAACTAATACAGCTCTGCCTGTATTTGATAATTATAATCATGTATACATATAAAATGCCCTCGACATGTCCGAGGGTCCAATCACACACAATCATAATAGGCCATAATAGTTGGAGCCTGCAACCACAGAGTTAATCTATTTGTAAATCCTACTATTATCATGCCTAATATTATGTATGAAAAGTGCATAATTAACTGAAAACCAAACTCACAGAGGCAAAAATCTAGTTCTGATATCAATTGTTGGTTGCTACTCGGAACACCATTGTGTTTCCCCTGTATAAAAATTTGTACAAGCACAGAACTTAACCTAGCTACCCATGTGCTCTACTGAAGTTAAATTTGGATTGCAAACGATGCTTAACATTATTAATCCAAGTTGCTCTTCAGAAGTTAAACTTGGATTGAAAACGATATTTAACATTTTTACTCCAAATTTAACCTATGTGTTCTTTAGAAGTTAAATCATATTACAAAAGTTAATTAAATATCTATTTCAAAGTTTGGCTTCCAGGTTAAACATGGCGAGACACTAGGCCTTCTTGGTTATGAGATCATCCACCACTTCGTAGACAAAGCCTTTCAAAGAAATTGGATATTTAACTTCTTACAATAACCCTAGGTTTAACTAAAGAGACCTCAATAGAAGCACAAGATCGGAACACGAAATCGAAACATGAAATCAAAAACCTAAAAACGATAGCCTCTTGTGTTGGTATTTCAAGATCCACACAAAGAAAACAAACTAGTACGCAGCGGGATAATAGACTAGTTGTTCCTTTCTTTGTAGACAAAAGACCTTTTGATCTTCTGTTGTATTTCTCTCCTTCTCTTGGATGTCGTGTGGGCGATGATCTACCAAGATGAATTCCACCCAAACCACTTCTTTTCCTCCAAGAATCTCGAGCCACCAAGGGATGCCAAAATAGGAAACTCCTCTTCTTCTTCCCCTCCAAGCAGCCAGCCACCTAGGTACTTCTTGTCTTCTCCTTCTTCTTCTTCAAGCTCCGGCCTTAGATGGAAGAAAAGGAGGAAGAAGGGAATATAGATGCTGCCGGCCTTAAGGTAAGAGAGAAGGAAAAGGGTCGGCCACAAGCAAGGAGAAGAGGAGAATAATAATATGTGTTACACCATAAGGCATCACCTCCTCTTTTTTTATAATCCTTGGTCATGGCAAAAAAGGAAAGTTTTAAACATAATTAAAACTTTCTTATTTATGGCCTCCCTTTAAAAAAGGAAATTTTAACAACAATTAAAATCTCTCTTTTCTAAATTTCCTATTGTACATGGCAATAAAGGAAAGTTTTAAAATTAATCTCTCTATTTTAAATCATGTAGACATCTACAAAAAAGGAAAGATTAAAATTAAAACTTCTCTTTTAAATCATGGTTACAAAAAAAGAAAGTTTTATCAAAAATTAAAATCTCTCTTTTAAGGAAAGATTTTAAAATTTAAAACTCTCTTTTAAAACCATGTAGATGACTATAAAAGGAAAGATTAAAATCTCTCTTTTTAAATTCCCTTAGTAGATGGCTATAAAAGGAAAAGTTTTAAACAAAATTAAAATCTTTCTTTTAACAATTGTATATAACTACAAAAAAAGAAAAGATTTTAACAAAAATAAAATATCTCTTTTAACTATTGTAGATAACTTCAAATAAGGAAAGATTTTAGTAAAATTTTGTTTTTAATCAAAAACTTCCTTTTCCTTTTACATTGGTCGGCCCCATGCTTAGTCACCAAGCATGGCTTGGTCGGCCCCTACTTGGGCTCCATGAAGGACTTGGCCGGCTACAACATAGACTAGAGATGGACTTAGGGTGGATACAAGGCTTTATAGAGGCTACAACAGGACCGAGAGGATAAATTGATTTTGGTCTCCCGATGAGCTTGAGCTTCTTATGTTCGCCCTGAACACCCAACTCAAGTTCATCAATAATAACTCATACCACTAATGAGTTATTATTGAACTACCGCATCAATCCCAAATTACATTATGGGCTCCTTCTTATCATGAGTGTGTTAGTCTCCCTGTGTTTAAGATATCGAATGTATTGAAATGTGTTACTGACAACTCATTTAATTAATATCTAGCTCCAAGAGTAGTACCACTCAACTTCATTATCATGTCGGACTAAGTCCACCTGCAGGGTTTACATGACAATTCTTATGAGCTCCTCAAGGGGACATCATCAACCTAGATTACTAGAACACAATTTTCTTCTATAATCAACAACACACCATATAAATAATATCATTTCCCAACTTATCGGGCCTATTGATTTAACGAACTAAATCTCACCCATTGATAAATTAAAGAAATAAATATAAAGTATATGTTCTTGCTATTAAATCGGGATTAAGAGTACTCACATACATAATAACAGAGGTTTTGTTCTTTTATGCAGTCAGTATAAAAAGAAACAACCTCAAATGGTCCTACTCAGTACACACATAGAGTACTAGTGTAACTTTATAGTCAAGATAAATTAATACCAAATTACACTACAACTATTCCAATGGTTTGTCCCAATCCATCTTGGTTGTGAGCTACTATTTATAATTTATAAGGAACTGATAACATGATCTTTTGTGTGGCACCACACAGCATGTTATCTACAATATAAATTAAATGGACAACTGCATTTAACATAAATACAGACATTTGACCAATGTGATTCTTATGTTCATATAAAAAGCTAGGCTTTTAGTATACATTCCAAACTTGGAAGGATAAATGACCAAAAGACCTTTTAAGGCAAAGGGGTATAGAGCCAAAGAAGTGTTGGAATTGGTTCATTCTAATTTGTGTGGGCCTATGATTATCCAGGCAAGAGGTGATTTCAAATATTTTGTCTCTTTTATAGATGACTATTCGAGATATGAGTACATTTACTTGATGCGCTGCAAGTCTAAGTGCTTTGATAAGTTCAAAGAGTACATGACTGATGTGGAGAAACATCAGGGTAAAAGTATCAAGACACTATGGTCTGATCGTGGTGGAGAGTACCTCTTAGGAGAGTCTAAGAGTTACTTATCAGAGACTGGGATTCAATCCCAACTGTCTACACCTGGTACACCCCAACAGAATGATGTAGCAGAATGAAGGAATATGACCCTTATGGAAATGGTTAGATCAATGATGAGTTATTCAGAATTACCGAATTCGTTTTGGGGATATGCTCTGAAAATGATGGCGTACATTTTGATCTTAGTACCTTCTAAAACAGTACCCTCTACTCCCACAGAATTGTGGAATAGCGTAAGCCTAGTCTAAAACACATTCAGATTTGGGGTAGTCTAGCACATGTGTTGAAGGGAGACGTTGATAAGCTGGAATCATGTACAGAAGTTCACTTGTTCGTGGGATATCCTAGAGGAATGAAAGGTGGTTTGTTTTATAGTCCTAAAGATCAAAAGGTCATTGTTAGCACCAATGCCCGATTTTTAGAAGAGGATTATGTAATGAACCACAAGCCCATGAGTAAAATTATTCTTGAGAAAATAAGAGAGGACACGTCTAATTTAGTACCAACGGTACAAGATGAGATATCACAAGTAACTGCAACACGTGTCACAAATGATGCACAATTACAGGTAGTGCCTCGTCATAGTGGGAGGGTTGTTCGGCAACCTGATAGATTCATGTTTTTGGGAGAGTCTTCAGACTTAATCCCTGGTGAACATGAACATGATCCTTGGACATATGATGAAGCACTCCAAGATAAAGATGTAGCATCTTGGCAAAGTGCAATGAACTCTGAAATAGAATATATGCATTCTAATCAGGTCTGGGAGCTTGTAGAACCACCAAATGGTGTAAAAGCCATTGGATGTAAATGGGTCTACAAAAGGAAAAGAGGGACAGACGGGAAGGTGGAAACCTTTAAAGTAATGCTTATTACGAAGGGGCATACTCAGAAAGAGGGAATCGATTATGAGGAAACCTTTTCGCCGGTAGCCATTCTCAAGTCTATCAGGATTCTTTTATCTATTGCTGATCATATGGATTATGAGGTTTGGAAAATGTATGTCAAGACATCTTTCCTTAACTGAAGTCTTGAAGAAAACATCTATATGAAGCAACCAGAGGGATTCATTGCGAAGGGCAAAGAGCATCTTGTATGCAATCTCAATCAATCCATTTATGGACTGAAGCAAGCTTTGAGATCTTTGAGCATCTGGTTTGGTGAAGTAATCTAGTCTTATGGATTCATTCAATGTCCAGATGAGTCTTGTGTATACAAGAAAAGTGACGGAAACATGGTGGTATTTCTTGTACTATACGTAGATGACATTTTGCTCATTGGCAACAATGTCAAAGTGTTGTTAGACGTAAGGGTATGGTTGTGTTGGTTGCTACTCGGAAAACCTAATGGTTCCACTGTACAAAAATTTTGTACAAAGGTCTGAACCTTTTCCTAGCTACCATGTGTTCTTTTAAATTAAACTTGGATCGCCTGCGGAACTTAACACGTTTGATCCAAAATTTAATCTATTTGTTCTTTCAGGATTAGACTCGGATCTCCTGCGGAACTTAACACGTTCGATCCAAATCACCTAAGTTATTAATTTCATTAAATATTAGTTTCCAAAATTGGCTTCCAGTACTGACGTGGCGAGGCACATGACCTTCTTGGATATGGGAACAACCACCACCGACTAGACAAAGCCTTTTAAGGAAAGTTAATATTTAATTTCCTTAAATAACTTTAGGTCAACCAAAAAGAACAATCAAATCACAAGGAAAAGAAAAAATAAAAGAACATAACATCGAAAACAAATTCGAAATACTAGAATCGCATGCCTCTTGTATTTGGTATTATTTCCAAAAATAACTAGTATGATGCGGAAAGGAAAAATACTAGTTATACCTTTTAGAAAGACCTCTTGATCTTCTACCGTATTCCTCTTCTAACCTCGGACGTTGTGTGGGCAATGATCTTCCAAGATGAGGACCACCTAGCACCTTCTTCTTCTTCCTTCAAGTTTCGGCCAAGCACCAAAATCCAAGGATGAAGAACTTTTTCCACCAACTAAGCTCCAAGGGATACAAGCTTTCTTTCCTTCTTCTTCTTCTTCTCCAAGTAGTATCCGGCCACCACAAAAGCTCCAAGAAAGGAAGAGTTTCGGCCACCACAAAGAGGAAGAGAGGGAGAGAGGATGGCCGGCCACAACACCAAGGAAAAAGAGGGAGAGAATAATAGAGGTTGTGTCACATGAAGGCACCCCAACCCCCTCTTTTATATTCCTTAACTTTGGTAAATAAGGAAATTTAATTACAATAAAATTTCCTTAACTTTCCTTGACAACAATTAATTAAGAAAAATTAAATAAAATTTCCTAATCAATTCATCATGGCCGGCCACCTCATGGAGAGCAAACAAAATAATTTTTAATCAACAATTAAAAATTTCTTATTTGTCTTCGGAAATTTTAAAAAATAAAATTTCCCTTTAAAATCCCTTCATGGTTGATAAAAAGAAATTTCTATAATTTTAATTTTTCAACATGTGAATAATTTTCAAAGAGAAAAAATAAAATATATTTCCTATCTACAAATAAGGAAAGAGATCTAATCTCTTTTCTTAATCTTTTGTAGAAGAGATATTTTAATTTTAATTCTCTCCAATAAATTATATCTTCCACATAAGAAAATTTTAAAATTAAAATTCTTTTAAATTTAATGCGGGCCGTCCACCTAAGCTTAGGTTCAAGCTAGGGTCGGCCACCCATGAATCAAGGCTTGGCTGACCCTAGCTTGACCCACAAGCTAGCTTGGCCGACCCCTTTATCATGGGTATGAAGGAGGGTATAGGTGGGTATAGTACTCTATAAATAAGAGGCTACGATAGGGACCGAGAGGAGGAATTGGTTTTGGTCTCCCGATAAAATTAAGCATCCCGTGTTCGCCCCGAACACACAACTTAATTTTATCAATAATAATTCATTCTACTAGAGAACTATTATTGAACTACCGCACCAATCCCAAATTATATTTTTGGGCTCCTTCTTATTATGAGTGTGTTAGTCTTCCTGTGTTTAAGATGTCGAATGTCCACTAATTAAGTGAGTTACTGACAACTCATTTAATTAATATCTTAATCTAAGAATAGTACCACTCAACCTTATCGTCATGTCGGACTAAATCCATCTGCAGGGTTTAACATGACAATCCTTATGAGCTCATCTTGGGGACATTATCAACCTAGATTACTAGGACATAGTTTCCTTCTATAATCAACAACACACACTATAAGTGATATCATTTACCAACTTATTAGGCTTATTGATTTATCGAACTAAATCTCACCCATTGATAAATTAAAGAAATAAATATCAAATATATGTGCTTGTTATTATATTAGGATTAAGAGCACACACTTCCATAATAACTGAGGTCTTTGGTCCTTTATAAAGTCAGTATAAAAGAAACGACCTCGAATGGTCCTACTCAATACACTCTAAGTGTACTAGTGTAATTATATAGTTAAGATAAACTAATTCCTAATTACACTACGACCTTCCAATGGTTTGTTCCTTTCCATTTTGGTCGTGAGCTACTGTTTATAATTTATAAGGTATTGATAACATCATCTTCTGTATGTGGCACCACATACTATGTTATCTACAATATAAATTAATTGAACAACTACAACTAAATGTAGACAATTTGACCAAATGTGATTCTTTATTCAAAATAAATGTTTACAAAAGCTTAGGCTTTCAGTATACACTCTAACAGGTTATCCAAGAAGTTTGATATAAAGGACTTCGGAGAATGTGGATATATTCTTGGGATCAAAGTAATAAGGGATCACAAGAAAAGGATGTTGTGCTTATCCCAAGCTTCATACATCGATACTATCCTAGCTCGTTTTAGCATGCAAAACTCCAAGAAAGGTTTTCTACCCCTTCGGCATGGAGTACCTTTATCTAAAGAGATGTGTCCTAAAACATCAAAGGAGATAGAGGAGATGAAGGCAGTTCCTTATGCTTCGGCTGTAGGAAGCCTAATGTATGTGATGCTATGTACGAGACCGGATATATATGTAACGCCCGAAATTTCTCAAAATAATTATTAGAAATATCCTAGTATTTTTCTGAAATTTTAGGATATTTTTGTGGAATTTTTAGAATAGCAGAAGTAGCAAAAATAAATAGAAAACGAAAATAGCCTACACGGGAATTGAACCTGAGACCTATTGGGTCCTACGACTTATGGTGGACCCTAGTAACCAAGTGAACCCAGCAGGGCCGTGCTGAAAGGAAAGGGAAACAATTGTATTTATGTTTAAGTTGGGCCGAATTACCCACTTAATATAAATATGGGAAAATAATTAAGTGAGGGTTATATTTTTTTGGTTTCCACCGAGAACTTCCTCTCCTCACCCTAGTTTCCGCCGAACCCCTCCCCCTCCTCTTCCTCTCTCGGCGCACCAAGCCCTAAGGGCTCTAGGAGCACCTTCCGACGACGACTCCGACACGAGGACGCTTCTCTCCGCGAGAGGAACGCGTAGACGCAAGAGAATCGTTGAGAAGATCGTCTCCACCGGAAAACTAGCAACTAGATTCGTAAGAAAACTAGCGCAAGAGGTAAGAAACCCCTCACCTGCAGTATAAGTAGCTTTCGTATGATTGTATGTATTGTTTTAGTCGTATGCAGATTTTTAGCAATAGGGTGTGAATTAGCGCACACCAAGCGTTTGATTAAATGCTTAGCTTAGTTAAATGCCATCCTAGGCATTTTAATAGCTTAGATAAATGCAATAGAAGCATTTTTACAGTTCATATGGTCTTGCTATAGCTTTTATGGAACTAGATGTCCAATGGGTGGGCTCCCACAGTCGCCTCTAGATTCAGACAACCTAGTTCTAGGTTTAGATAACCTAGTAAAAGCAAGACAAGAAATATTAGCTATGTTCAGTATTTTACTTTTAGCAATGGCACTGTACTGGATTAGATATCCATTGGGTTGGGCTCCCATAGTCGTCCCTAGGTTCAGATAACCTAGTAACCCTACTAAATTCGGGACTTGCAAACCCGGGTTTAGTTAGGGATGCGCGCACAACACGTACAGTTGTCGGACCCATCAGCAACATGATTATGTATTTTAATCTATTATGATAATTAGTTTTCAAAACTCACAAATCAGTTGTGTGTACAGTTTAACTTCAGTACTAGCTTAGTTTAGTTTAGCTCAGTTTATGCTTCAGCGTAGCTCTTTCCTATGATTATGTGTGATAGCTCTATGTTCAGTTTGTTATACATGCTTTAGATGATAGTATGCCATGATTAGCTTTTATCTTCTGTGTGTTGTATACCAGAATATCATGTCTTAGCATGTTCAGCGCATATTTCAAATAGCATGTTTTCAAATCATAAATTGCATCGTATGCATGTTTTAGTGAGGTAGATGGTTTCTTACTAAGCTCTCAAGCTTACAGATACTATTTTCCTTATACTGCAGATAAAGGTAAGGGAAAGATGGACTAGCGGAGGCTGGAGGACAATGCGACGAAGATGTGTGTGGATGGGACTTGGAATGAAGATCTCAGGGACCTAGCAATTTGCTTTAACATCAGAACTTTAGTTTTATTCTTGTTACGCTCTTTAGAGTGTTTAAATGCTATGAGCTAGTGAACTATGTCATGTTAGAATGTTAGTTATTCATCATTAGGATGTTTCTCAGTCATTATTGGAGTTGTTGTATGCGATTTGGTATGAGACAGTGCTGAAATCAGACCTTGGGCACGAAATCAGAAACCCCAATCGATCAACCGATCGATTGGGGGCTTCCCAATCGATCGGTTGATCGACTGGGCAATTAGCTTCGCGAACAGTAGGCCTCTGGTTCGATCAGCCGATCGATCCAGCAAATTCTATCGCGAACAGAAGGCTCTGGGATCGATCACTGGATCGATTGGCCAGCCTGGATCGATCAGTCGATCGATCTAGAATATTGCCCCGAGCACAGTAACGTACTGGATCGATCACTGGATTGATCCAACCTAAGTTCCGTTTACAGTAGCCACCTGGATCGATCGAGCCATTCCAATCGATCCGTGGATCGATTGGGAGGCCTGATATCAGCAAGAAACTCTTAGTTAAGTTCCTTGACCATAAGGGGAGGTAATAATGACATGAATAGTTTAGATTACACCCCTTAGCACATGTAAATAAGGAAAAGACAATAGTTTAGCAAAGTTTTAATTAGTACAGCTTCCGCACCTAGATCTAATGATGGTTATGGAATAGTTAGCACAGCATAATGTGACGGTCCGGCCTCACAGCTTAGTTAGTAGAAGGCCTCACAGCTAGAAGGGCACCAGCCACTAAGCCCCAGCACGAGGCAGGCAGTTCAGTGTCTCCTCCAGACCTTACAGCTTTAGTGGCTCAGTTACAGCAGCAGCTAGCTGAACAACAACAGGAGATAGCCACCTTAAAGGCTAATCAGCAGAATACTCCCACAGTCACCCCGGAACCAAACTTAGCAACGCCAGTAGTCTTAGAGGTTCCACTAGTCCTGTAACGCCCGCCCTTCCAGGTACCCCTAAGGCTATCCTAGAGGGACGGACGTCACTTAACATAGACATCATTTACTAATGCATATGGATTCATGGCAGCGGAAGACTTATATATATATATTTTTTTGACATCTACCATATGCATCTAGTTCACTTAACATGGCATGTGAAATCAAACGTACCAACATAACATGAGTAGGATATCATACTAGCTGAACATTATCATAAGCATAGGTCCAACATTGTTCACATGCATAACTTAGATAACCTAAAAGTATAAATAGATCTATCCACCAGCACTTCCACACACATCTTCATTGCCTTTCCTGCTGCTCCCCTTAACTGATCCATTCCTTGCCTTTATCTGCAGTACAAGGAAAACGTGTAGCTATAAGACAAAGGGCTTAGTGAGCTCCTTTCCTACTCATAAATCCGAATCACAATAATACATAAAGTGACACATGAAATCAAACATATCATATCATCAAATGGTATGGAAGAACATAACATAATCGTCTCCTATCATATAAGGAACATAATATAGCATGGCATAAAATGTGTCATAGCTTGTAAGTACACATCATAACATATCATATCATATAAGTATGTCTCATGAAAATCTATCATGTCATGTGAATTCATATCATGAAACGTATCATAGAAACACCTATCAAAACATATATCATGTCAGGTGAGCATATCATACCTCCTTTTTATTTTCATGTAAGGATTTCATATCATGTGAACATGTAGATGCAAGATGTAGAATGATTTTCAAAACATGCATCATGGAATGAACGTTTGCATCATGCTTCTTGTAAAACATATCGTATACATATACTTGAACATAATATCATCAACATGAGAAGGTCCCCGGCTTGTACCACATGTAAACATAAATGCGCGCAATCCCTAGGACAGGGTAGCTAGCCCCGAACCTACTAGGGATCTAGGTCCGTTCATAGTCCGTCGACCTAGGGGCGTACTAAGGAGCCCATCCCTTAACGAGATCCGATCATAGTCCGTCGACCCCGGGGTGCTTATGGAGCCCACCCTTGGTACAAGCCTTACAAAGTAAAATATCATGCATGTCATATCATATCATACTTGTCATAATTCTTGTCATATCATGAAGAGAGCTCTTGATCCCAACTTAAGGGAAGCATCTCTTTACCATAGCATGTAGAGTGCTCTTGATCCTAACTTAAGGGAAGCAGCTCTTTTTCATAACATGAAGAGTGCTCTTGGTCCCAACTTAAGGGAAGCAACTCTTTTTCATAACGTGAAGAGTGCTCTTGGTCCCAACTTAAGGGAAGCAACTCTTTTTCATAACATGAAGAGTGCTCTTGGTCCCAACTTAAGGGAAGCAACTCTTTAGGCTTTTCCTCTTACATAAGCCATTCATACATGCATTATGAAACATAACATGGTCCTATCATAACATAAAGTATAACATGTTATTTTCAAATCATCAAACATGGCATATCATCTCATGAACTTAGCATACATATCATGAACATGGCATATCATATCATGAGTCTAGCATATCATATCATTAACATGGCACATCATGTCATAAGTCTATCATATCATAAGACATAGCAATGCAACATATCATAAGGCATATTTTCATCATATCATGAAGCATGAAAGCTTAATCTACTCATATATCAAAGGCTACATATCATGAGAATACATAAGCATGTTTAGTTAGGTTTAAACTCTTTCCTAACCCAATTAATCCATCTTGGCCGAACCACATCAGTAGGTTTCCACATTATTTTATTTCATATGAAGCATAAAAACTCAAACACATAACATGCAAATTTGTTCCAAGCACATACAAGACATTATTTTTCATGAATACGCATGTTTGAGTTCAAAACTCTAACCCTAACCCATTTATCTTAATTTGACCGAAACCTATCAGTAGGGTTCTCATATCATTTTGTTCCATATAAATCATAAAACTTAACCACATAACATGCAAACTTGATCTAAGCATATACAAGACATTATACTTCATGAATAAGCCTATTTGGGTTCAAAACTCTAACCCTAACCTATTTTTCTCAATTTGGCCGAAACATATCAGTAGGGTTTCATATCATTTTATATAAAACATAAAAGCTTAGGTTATCAACATGTAAATATTTTATACATCATGAAGGAGTACAACTACCATGATTTCTATCCAAAATTCTTAACTTAAGGCCTAAAAATCATTTTGGCCGAATCATATGGTAAGTATGTCTCTTTTTTTTTTTTCACAACACGAATTATGAAACTAAGCCATCAACATATAAAATCCACACCTCATGGAAGCCTAAAATCAAGTATGTTCTCACAAGAAAATTTAATCTCACCCTTCTTGTGTCCTAGGCCGAAACATGGTAAGTAGGGCCTTAGTTTTTTTTTTTTTTTTATCATGCCCTAAGTGACTACCCATATTTACCTTGACTGAAATTTACAAGAGAGACATCTTTAAAATTTCAAAAGAAAACGTTTACGATTGAAACCGATCGAAGCTACTTGTACTGCAGTGAGGGGATACTCACATCCTTCACTAAATTCTCTAAGGAGGGAATCTTGCTTGTGAATCCTTCCTAGAGGAGAGCTTCCTTGCTCCTTGGTCTCGGCAAGAAGAGGAGAGGGAGGGAGAGTCACGGTGAAAGAGAGAGTAGGAGAGAATGAGAGCAAAATGCCAACTCATTTTTCATTTCTCCCTTTTATTCATCATGAGAGGAGGAGGAAAAACTATATTTTTCTTCCTCCTTTCCTTTACTCTCTTCTTAATGAAAACATTGTCTAGATGCATCCCTTCTTAGAGAGCAAGAAAAGAATATTCTAGAGCATCTCTTCATTAGAGAGGAAGAAGATAATTCTAACTTCTCTTCCCAAGAGAAGAGCTTTTATCTCTTTACCTTTAACTATAGTTTCCCTCTCTTTTCAACCACAATTTCTCTTGGTCTAATGGTTATCTTATTCATGCATCTAGTGGGAGGTCTAGAGTTCAAATCCTAGACCTTATATATATTTTTATTTCTATTTTGTTTGTTTAAGTGTTCGGCTAGGAGCAAAAATTTAACTAAGGCATATTTTTATTCATGATAAAAATTATTCTAAATTTTTTGCTAAGAACCCTATGGGTGTTACAGTCTCTCATACCTCATAAAAGTTCGTCCTCGAACTTAAAATAGCTCGGGGTATTTCTGTCTCATATCGTCTTCACGTTCCCAAGTGGCTTCTTCAAACCGTTGATTTTGCCATAAAACCTTTACTAAAGGTATTTCCTTGTTCCTTAGCCTTTTAATATCTCGGTCTAATATCTGAATCGGTCGACTCGCATAGCTCAGGTCCTCTTGAACTTGAACTGTCTGTGGCTCGATCACTTGATCCGTGCTACCCATGTACTTCTTGAGCATTGAGACATGGAACACGTTGTGAATAGCCGACATCTCTGGTGGTAGCTCTAGTTCATAAGCCACCTTGCCAACTCTTTTCAAAATTTGATATGGTCCTACATATCGAGGACTTAGTTTTCCCTTCTTTCCGAATCTCATCACTCCTTTCATAGGAGCTACTTTGAGGAATACTGAATCCCTGACGCTGAATTCCAGCGGCCTACGTCGCTTATCTGTATAATTCTTCTGCCGACTCTGAAATTGTAACGACCCAATTTTCCTTATTTCAAGTTCCAAATGTCCATAAAAATATTTGGAAATACTTTTAAAATATTCTAGAGATTTTTAGGAATTTTTAGAGTATTTTTATGTAATTTTTGGAGGTCGTTTAATAGGGTTACAAAAAGAAAGAAGTTTTGATAAAAAACGTTGAAGGTGAGATTCGAACCCACGACCTCGGGTCGGACTGACCCAAGCAAAATCGGCCCAACCAGCTGAGCTACGCTCATTTTGTTAATTGTATATGGAGCGATATATATTTAAGTAATAGTTAGGAACAGTAAAATAATAGGAAATAAAATGGTTGCAGCTGGGATTCGATCCCTCGTGTTGGGCTTTAAGCAGAACGCAGCCCACCAACAGACCAGCCGCGGGTTTGTTAATAAAACCCGAATCAAGTTGTATTTAAGCAATAGTTAGTTAACAGAATATTAAAGTTATAAGAAGAGAACTTAGGTTTTCCCCGTGAGAAAATCTTCTCCTCTCCTCCTCTCGCGACGGCGTTTTTCTCTCGCGGCGGAAACGAAGAAACAGGCAGTAGGGCTCAATCTCCGGTGCCGGCGAAGGGTTTTTCCGGCCGGTCTCCACCCGTGCATGACCACCTCGACGAGGGGAGCTCGGAAACACCAAGAAGCCGCCGAGATCTTCACCGTCTCCGAACCCTAGAACCCCTTTTCCTCGGTTTGAATCCAAGAACACGCGGTGAGTTGCTTCTCACCTGCAGTAGGAGTAGTTCCGCGACATTGATCTCCTTTTCCTTTTGATTTCGGAATTTGATTTTATTCCTTATCATTCACAGCATGTTTGTTTGTTTAGCTGGTGGTTGTCGGTTTCAATTTCTTGTTAGCTTCTTGATGTTTATTTTGAAACATGCTGTAAGGAATAAGTTGTTCTAGTTTCCTTCTTTGATTCGGATTGATCTGTATATTCTTTGCTGCCGTGAGTTTTAAGAAGATGAGGAGAGATTCGGAATAACATGGATAGCTAGTTCAGGAAGGTTTTGGATTTCGGTTTTGCTCCATTAGTTGTGTTGTAGCTTCAATTTCAGAAGGTCGTTTGTTAAATCAGAGCATGAGTTTCTTTGCCTTGGATTATACTGTACAGAATTGAGGAAATTGATAGAGCTTTAGTTTCCTTTCATGTTTTGGATCATGCTATATAGAATTGTTGCTAGGGATTTAGTCTTCCTTTCATGACTTCGGAACAGTTTTGGATTGGTTTCAAGATTGTTTTTATTTCCTAAAGATTCTTTAGACTTATGATTTAGCATGTTGTTGGACTTTTCTATTTGTTATTAGTTAAGCATGTGTAGTTTCTTTATTACTAGAAGAGCACGAGCAGTATTGAATTATAATGTTTCTCCTTACTATTAGAATAACATGAAAAGCAGTGTAGTTTCCTTGATGAGCATGCACAACTTGGTACCTTAGTATGTTTGGATAGATCTTTTGTGCATATTCATGGGCAAGAACAGCCACCAATTCATAGTAGTTTAGATCCTTTTGTGATGATTTAGTGAGCATGATATTCTGTTAATTCCATGCAGCAATGATTCCTTTATTTTCTAAGATTCCTTTGTTATTAGAATAACATGAGCAGATTTTCTAGATTTTATTGCATGCCTAGTAGTTGAATTTGTTTTACTTTCACAGCATGCTTAAGTTGTTCTAGTTTCCTATTTGCTATTGGAATAACATGAGCAGTTCTATTTTTATAGCATGCGGATTTTTATAAGTAAGGTATGCAGATTTTGATAGGCTTAATATGCAGATTTTTGTTAAGCTTTGCATGCGGATTTATGTTAAGCTTTGTATACAGATTTTCAGTACGTAGGGTGTGTTCTAGTGCACACCAAGTGCTTGATAAAATGCTTAGCTCAATATAATGCCACAGTAGGCATTTTAATAGCTCAGTTAATGCAGAAGAAGCATTTAATTCAGCTTATATAGTCTTGCTACAGCTTTTATGGACTAGATGTCCAATGGGTGGGCTCCCACAGTCGCCTCTAGGTTCAGATAACCTAGTTCTAGGTTCAGATAACCTAGTTAAAGCAAAGTAAGAAAATTAATTATGAAATCAGTATTTTATTTTCAGCAAAGGCACTGTACTGGATTAGATATCCATTGGGTTGGGCTCCCACAGTCGTCCCTAGGTTTAGATAACCTAGTTTAGTTAGGGATGCGCGCACAGCAAGTACAGTTGCCGGGCCCATCAGCAGCATGATTATTATTTTAATCTATTATGTAAATAGTTTTCAAAACTTCACAAATTAGTTATGTGAATACAAGTTAGACTCAGTTTAGCATTAATTAGTTTAGCTTAGGTATCAATTCAGTTTCTTATTGATACACATGATAGTTCTATGATTAGATTTACATGTTAGCTTTTCAGTTAGTTGTTTCTTTGCTATTTATGAGCATGAGTAGCTTTACATGTTAGTATTCAGTTTTAGCATGTTTTTATTTATATACATGCATATCGAGTTTTGTGAGTAGATAGCGCTCACTAAGCTTTATGCTTATAGACTGCATTTCCTCCTACTGCAGATAAAGGAAAAGCTAAAATATAAGGAAGAAGGCGACAAGGAGATGCTGTGACGGTGTGTGATGTGTGGACTATGGAGATCCTTGAGACTTAGCTAAAGAACTCACTTAGTTTAAGATTTGTTATGTTTCATTTTCTTTTCTCCTTAATGCTATGATGAAGTTGAGATTGTAATTGAGTTTATTTCCGCATTTGTAGTTTGATACCTCCTATTGTTGGAGTGATATGGTTGTTTGCCATTGCTAGAGTAGTTTCATATTTTTATTGTGCTATTATACTGCGTGGTTGTGAAAATATCTGTTCCAGCCGCCTGTGGCTGAGTATACATGTTATGTATCCCAGTTTGGGGTCACCGGTACAGGGGAGACTCTGCCGAAATTTTTCGGTAGGGTTTTCCTAAGGATTTTTAATCATACCGGTTAAGTAGAGTTAGTAGTCAAGTAGCTTCCACCTTTAGAGAATAGTAGTAGTGTAGAAAGGTGGGTCGTTACAGAGCAGTCTCTATTCTTTGGCGGATGTTCTGTATTGCACGGGTGGTGCTGTCGATAAGATCGGTTCGGAATCCCATCTCCTTCTTTTCACCGCCTTCATATCAGCATATAGGGGATCTACATTTTCTCCCGTACAATGCTTCGTACGGTGCCATACCAATGGCAGCTTGATAGCTATTGTTATAGGCGAATTCCGCTAAGCATAGATATCAGCACCAGCTCCCTTTGAAGTCCATAGCGCAAGCTCATAACATATCTTCCAATACTTGATTCACCCTTTCTGTTTGCCCGTCAGTCTGAGGGTGAAAGGCAGTGCTGAACAATAATTTCGTACCCAGGGCCTTCTAATGCAGCTTGCATCAGATGTAACTGTGGAGGAATACCTCTGTTCGGGACATTCTGTGGTTGAGGTGTCTGGATCTGAGTAGGACAGTTTCTGGCCATATGTCCTTCTAATCCACAGCTATAGCATACATTTGTGCCCATACGACATTTTCCGGGATGCTTCTTTCCGCACGTGTTGCACTGAGGAAACATGATCTGCTTGCTCGCTGGACCTCCCTGAGAGTTGTCCCATTGCTTCCTCTTGCCACTGTGGTTCCCCTTCCAACCAGTTCTGGTATTCTGCGATTTTTGTCCTCCGGGTTAGGCTTGATTCTTACCACCATTCATTGCCTTCAGATAGTGTTCTGTAATCAGGGCACTGCTGATTAACTCTTTAGCGGTCTGCGGTCTATTAACTCCGCTGGCCACATTTAGAGCTATCTCGGGTCGGAGCATTTTCAGCATAAGTCTGACCCTTTCTCTTTCAGTGCTGACCAATTCTGGCCATAAGCGTGCTAGGCGGTTGAATTTCTTGACAGCTTCGTTAACCGATAGATCACCTTGTCGGAACTCGGTGAACTCGTCATAGTGCTTGTTGGTCACCCGCATATGGAAAAATTCTTCAAAGAATTCAGTCTCGAAGTCCATCCATCTCATCTGATTTATTTGTCTCCTTGCTTTCACTCTGTCCCACCACATCCTGGCATCTCCGGTAAGGCAGAATGATGCGCATTTGACCTTTTCATGTTCAGGCCAATCTAATAACTCCACTATGCTCTCCACAGTTTTGAACCATGCTTGAGCATCCCATGGCTCACAATGTCCAGAGAAAGCTTCTGGCTTAAGTCTCTGCCACTGAATCAGATATGCCTCCTGTCGAACCACTGGAACTGGAACTACCGGTGGTACCGGTGCCGGAGGTACTGGTACAACTGTAGGTATAATGGGTATCGCATTCGGGTTCCCTGGTGGGGTAGCAGGATTCCCTTTCTGATTCATCAATGTAGCGATCGTTTGTTGCTGTTCCGTAACCTGAAGCTGGAGCTCGGTAACCACATGCATCAGATCAGGTGGAGGTACCGTCTCATCTGCTCTGGTATTTCGTGTTCTAACCATGCTTTATCTTCATAAATCACAACAAGCTAGTATAAGTTATCGTTATTCAAAACCAGGCTACCTTAAGATTATTGTTGTTCCTAGTCTACCATCATGTATACCTAAACTAAAAATGGGATAACTAAATAAATAAAGATAACAAGCATGCATATTATCAAACATCATAAAAAAAATGGATTAAGCATAAATATCATATCAAAATAAAATTTAAGCATAAAATTCTTACTTGGAGCGACAGGATGAAGGTTTGATGTGTGTGTAGTGGAAAGGCAGACCTGCTCTGATACCAAACTGTAACGCCCGCCCTTCCAGGTATCCCTAAGGCTACCCTAGAGGGACGGACGTCACTTAACATAGACATCATTTACTAATGCATATGGATTCATGGCAGCGGAAGACTTATATATATATATATTTTTTTTGACATCTACCATATGCATCTAGTTCACTTAACATGGCATGTGAAATCAAACGTACCAACATAACATGAGTAGGATATCATACTAGCTGAACATTATCATAAGCATAGGTCCAACATTGTTCACATGCATAACTTAGATAACCCAAAAGTATAAATAGATCTATCCACCAGCACTTCCACACACATCTTCATCGCCTTTCCTGCTGCTCCCCTTAACTGATCCATTCCTTGCCTTTATCTGCAGTACAAGGAAAACGTGTAGCTATAAGACAAAGGGCTTAGTGAGCTCCTTTCCTACTCATAAATCCGAATCACAATAATACATAAAGTGACACATGAAATCAAACATATCATATCATCAAATGGTATGGAAGAACATAACATAATCGTCTCCTATCATATAAGGAACATAACATAGCATGGCATAAAATGTGTCATAGCTTGTAAGTACACATCATAACATATCATATCATATAAGTATGTCTCATGAAAATCTATCATGTCATGTGAATTCATATCATGAAACGTATCATAGAAACACCTATCAAAACATATATCATGTCAGGTGAGCATATCATACCTCCTTTTTATTTTCATGTAAGGATTTCATATCATGTGAACATGTAGATGCAAGATGTAGAATGATTTTCAAAACATGCATCATGGAATGAACGTTTGCATCATGCTTCTTGTAAAACATATCGTATACATATACTTGAACATAATATCATCAACATGAGAAGGTCCCCGGCTTGTACCACATGTAAACATAAATGCGCGCAATCCCTAGGACAGGGTAGCTAGCCCCGAACCTACTAGGGATCTAGGTCCGTTCATAGTCCGTCGACCTAGGGGCGTACTAAGGAGCCCATCCCTTAACGAGATCCGATCATAGTCCGTCGACCCCGGGGTGCTTATGGAGCCCACCCTTGGTACAAGCCTTACAAAGTAAAATATCATGCATGTCATATCATATCATACTTGTCATAATTCTTGTCATATCATGAAGAGAGCTCTTGATCCCAACTTAAGGGAAGCATCTCTTTACCATAGCATGTAGAGTGCTCTTGATCCTAACTTAAGGGAAGCAGTTCTTTTTCATAATATGAAGAGTGCTCTTGGTCCCAACTTAAGGGAAGCAACTCTTTTTCATAACGTGAAGAGTGCTCTTGGTCCCAACTTAAGGGAAGCAACTCTTTTTCATAACATGAAGAGTGCTCTTGGTCCCAACTTAAGGGAAGCAACTCTTTAGGCTTTTCCTCTTACATAAGCCATTCATACATGCATTATGAAACATAACATGGTCCTATCATAACATAAAGTATAACATGTTATTTTCAAATCATCAAACATGGCATATCATCTCATGAACTTAGCATACATATCATGAACATGGCATATCATATCATGAGTCTAGCATATCATATCATTAACATGGCACATCATGTCATAAGTCTATCATATCATAAGACATAGCAATGCAACATATCATAAGGCATATTTTCATCATATCATGAAGCATGAAAGCTTAATCTACTCATATATCAAAGGCTACATATCATGAGAATACATAAGCATGTTTAGTTGGGTTTAAACTCTTTCCTAACCCAATTAATCCATCTTGGCCGAACCACATCAGTAGGTTTCCACATTATTTTATTTCATATGAAGCATAAAAACTCAAACACATAACATGCAAATTTGTTCCAAGCACATACAAGACATTATTTTTCATGAATACGCATGTTTGAGTTCAAAACTCTAACCCTAACCCATTTATCTTAATTTGACCGAAACCTATCAGTAGGGTTCTCATATCATTTTGTTCCATATGAATCATAAAACTTAACCACATAACATGCAAACTTGATCTAAGCATATACAAGACATTATACTTCATGAATAGACCTATTTGGGTTCAAAACTCTAACCCTAACCTATTTTTCTCAATTTGGCCGAAACATATCAGTAGGGTTTCATATCATTTTATATAAAACATAAAAGCTTAGGTTATCAACATGTAAAAATTTTATACATCATGAAGGAGTACAACTACGATGATTTCTATCCAAAATTCTTAACTTAAGGCCTAAAAATCATTTTGGCCGAATCATATGGTAAGTATGTCTCTTTTTTTTTTCCACAACACGAATTATGAAACTAAGCCATCAACATATAAAATCCACACCTCATGGAAGCCTAAAATCAAGTATGTTCTCACAAGAAAATTTAATCTCACCCTTCTTGTGTCCTAGGCCGAAACATGGTAAGTAGGGTTTTTTTTTTTTTTTTTTTTTTTATCATGCCCTAAGTGACTACCCATATTTACCTTGACTGAAATTTACAAGAGAGACATCTTTAAAATTTCAAAAGAAAATGTTTACGATTGAAACCGATCGAAGCTACTTGTACTGCAGTGAGGGGATACTCACATCCTTCACTAAATTCTCTAAGGAGGGAATCTTGCTTGTGAATCCTTCCTAGAGGAGAGCTTCCTTGCTCCTTGGTCTCGGCAAGAAGAGGAGAGGGAGGGAGAGTCACGGTGAAAGAGAGAGTAGGAGAGAATGAGAGCAAAATGCCAACTCATTTTTCATTTCTCCCTTTTATTCATCATGAGAGGAGGAGGAAAAACTATATTTTTCTTCCTCCTTTCCTTTACTCTCTTCTTAATGAAAACATTGTCTAGATGCATCCCTTCTTAGAGAGCAAGAAAAGAATATTCTAGAGCATCTCTTCATTAGAGAGGAAGAAGACAATTCTAACTTCTCTTCCCAAGAGAAGAGCTTTTACCTCTTTACCTTTAACTATAGTTTCCCTCTCTTTTCAACCACAATTTCTCTTGGTCTAATGGTTATCTTATTCATGCATCTAGTGGGAGGTTTAGAGTTTAAATCCTAGACCTTATATATATTTTTATTTCTATTTTGTTTGTTTAAGTGTTCGGCTAGGAGCAAAAATTTAACTAAGGCATATTTTTATTCATGATAAAAATTATTCTAAAATTTTTGCTAAGAACCCTATGGGTGTTACAAGTCCAGCCTGCAGCACCAGTAGCACAGCAACAGAGGCAAGGAGAGAAGCCTATCTGATCCAGTGGCAGAGAGTCAAGCCCGCGAACTTCTCATGCACCAATGAACCATGGGATGCTCAAGCCTGGTTCAAAACACTGGAGAGTACGATGGAGCTTCTAGACTGGCCAGAACAGGAGAAGGTGAAGTGCGCCTCTTTCTGCTTGACAGGAGATGCACGTATGTGGTGGGAGAGAATCAGAGCGAAGCGCCCAGTGAACCAGATGACATGGGCTGACTTTGAGAAAGAGTTCTTCGAGGAGTTCTTTCACATGCGGGTCACAAACCGCCACTACGACGAGTTCACTGAGTTTCGTCAGGGCAACCTATCAGTTGAGGAAGCCGTGAAGAAATTCAACCGATTGGCTCGTCTATGCCCTGAACTAGTCAGCACCGAAAAAGAAAGAGTCCGGTTGATGCTCAAGATGCTGAGGCCGGAAATAGCAATGAATGTGGCTGGCAGCGTTCATAGGCCGCAAACCACTGAAGAACTAGTCAGCAGTGCTCTGACCACTGAGCACTACCAGAACAATATCAAGCAGCAGAAGCAAGTCCTCTCAGAGTCCAAAGGGCAAGGAGGCTCAGGTACTCAGAAACAACAGGGCCATAGCTCCAACTGGAAAGGGAACTCCAGCAACAAGCGAAAACCAGGGAGTTACCCAAAAGGAGGGCCAGCTAGCAAACAACCCAGTTATCCAAAGTGTGCTACTTGTGGGAAATTCCACCCTGGAGCTTGTCGTAAGGGCACACGAGGATGCTTTGAGTGTGGACAGGAAGGGCATATGGCTAAGCAGTGCCCGAACAAGACTAGTCTTCCTCTACCCCAGCCGATTCAGTATGGAGGCCAGCCAGCTCAGTTACATCAGATGCAGGCCGCTCTAGATGGTCCACACATCAGCCAGGGCAGACTAGAAGCCCCTCTAGCTACGACCAATGCGAGGATCTACTCACTCACCAGAGAGGACGTAGCAAATGTCTCGACAGTTGTCACAGGTCAAATTAGTATTTTACAGCAAAGTACAACTGTCTTATTCGATACTGAGGCAACCCATTCTTATATATCCAGGGCATTTGCTGAGAAGTTAGCAATACCTTCAGAGGTACTCAGTAGTCAGTTTCTGACGACATTACCTTCAGGAGAAATTATGGCATCCACGCACTGGCTCAGAGCAGTGCCAGTCATTATAGCAGACAGAGAACTCCTTTGTGATCTAATAGTGCTAGACATGACGGATTATGATGTCATCCTTGGAATGGACTTCCTGATCAAATACGGTGCCTCTATAGAGTGTCGTAAACAGAAAGTCATATTCCAACCCGAAGAAGAAGTGCAGTTCGAGTACATCGGAGAACCAAAGAGAAAGGCTAAGAAGTTTCTCTCAGCTATGAAAGCACAGAGATTAATAGATTCAGGATGTACGGTATTTTTAGCACACGTAGTCAGTACTAGTCAGGACAAGAACTGACAGCTAGCAGAGGTCCGAGTCGTATGTGACTACCCAGCAGTCTTCCCTGAAGAGTTACCAGGCCTAGCACCAGACAGGGAGATTGAATTTGAGATAGAGCTCATTCCCGGTACCAATCCTATTTCCAAAGCGCCGTACCGCATGGCTCCAGCAGAACTGAAGGAACTTCATGAGCAACTACAGGAGCTGCTTGACAAGGGTTTCATACGTCCTAGTCACTCACCATGGGGAGCGCCTGTATTGTTCGTGAAGAAGAATGACGGAAGCATGCGCCTGTGCATAGATTACAGAGCACTGAACCAAGTCACCATCAAGAACAGGTATCCTCTTCCCAGAATCGACGACCTGTTCGATCAGCTAAAGGGAGCAGCAGTGTTCTCTAAGATAGACCTCAGATCAGGTTATCATCAGGTGAAAGTTAAAGAAGGGGATATACCTAAGACAACATTCAGGACTAGATACGGACATTACGAGTTCGTAGTCATGCCCTTTGGCGTGACCAATGCTCCAGCTACTTTCATGGACCTCATGAACAGGGTATTCAGAGAATACTTAGATAAGTTCGTTATCGTGTTCATCGATGACATCCTTATCTATTCAGGAACTCAGGAAGAACACGCAGAGCACCTGAAAATAGTATTGCAGACCCTTCAGCAGAACCAGTTATACGTCAAGTTCACAAAATGTGAATTCTGGCTAGATCAGGTGTCCTTCCTGGGTCACATCATCTCAAAGGATGGTATCATGGTAGACCCCAGTAAGATAGAAGCTGTGAGTAACTGGAAACGACCCAAGAACGCTAGTGAGATTAGAAGCTTTCTGGGATTAGCAGGGTATTACAGAAAGTTCGCAGAGGACTTCTCCAGGATAGCCTCCCCACTGACAGCTCTCACCAGGAAGAACAGAAAATTTCAGTGGACAGAGGACTGTGAGAATAACTTCAGCGAGCTAAAAAGAAGATTGACCAGTACACCTATTCTGACTCTACCAGAAAACGCAGACAACTTTGATATTTATAGTGACGCCTCTAAGTTGGGACTAGGAGCAGTGCTGATGCAAGAAGGTAAGGTGATCGCCTATGCCTCCAGACAACTCAAGGAGTATGAGAGGAATTACCCCACTCATGACCTTGAGCTTGCAGCAGTGGTGTTCGCCCTCAAAATTTGGAGACATTACTTGTATGGAGCTCAGTGCAGAGTGTATACAGATCATCAGAGTCTGAAGTACTTCTTCACTCAGAAGGATCTGAATATGCCACAGCGCAGGTGGCTAGAGCTAGTCAAAGACTATGATATAGACATCCTCTACCACCTAGGAAAAGCAAATAAGGTGGCAGATGTACTTAGCAGGAAGTCCAGTGCCACCTTGCTATCTCTAGTAGCCATGTCACCACCCCTAGAGAAGGAGATCACAGACTTTGGTCTTGAACTCATAGTTGGACAGCTCTCTACTATGACATTAGAGTCTACCTTGCTTGGTAATCTCCAGACAGCTCAGGAACAGGATCCTGAAATTCAGAAAATCAAGCAAGGATTAGCAGAATCAGATAGTGGAGAATTCAGAGTATCCGATAGTGGGGTATTGTACTTTGGTGACAGATTATGTGTTCCAGATCAGGAGGAACTACGCAGGAAGATTCTAGATGAGGCTCACAAGACTCCTTATGCGATGCACCCTGGCTCCACCAAGATGTACCAGGACTTGAAGAAACATTTTTGGTGGGCCGGGATGAAAAGAGACATCGCTAGATACGTTAGCACCTGTCTGACTTGCCAGAGAGTCAAGGCAGAACATCAGAGACCAGGAGGAGTTCTGCAGCCTATCCAGATCCTAGAATGGAAGTGGGAAGACATTTCTATGGATTTCATAGTGGGATTACCTAGAACCACGAATGATTTTGATACCATCTGGGTAATAGTCGATAGATTGACTAAATCAGCCCACTTCTTAGCTATCAGGATATCCTACTCCATGGAACAGCTAGCACAGTTGTATCTCAAGGAGATCGTTAGACTACATGGAGTCCCACGAACCATTATATCAGACAGAGATAGCAGATTCACATCACACTTCTGGGAGCGTGTACAGTCAGTGTTGGGCACAAAGTTAAAGTTCAGCACAGCCTTCCATCCTCAGACAGATGGACAGACGAAACGAGTAAATCAGGTACTCGAAGATATGCTTCGAGCATGTGCCCTAGACTTCAAGGGAAGTTGGTGCAAATATCTAAGCCTAGCAGAATTTGCATACAACAATAGCTATCAGGCCACTATCGGTATGGCACCTTACGAGGCTCTCTATGGGCGGAGGTGTAGATCTCCAATCTGCTGGTATGAGAGTGGTGAACAGAAAGAACTAGAACTTCAGTCAGATCTAGTAGCAGATACCACAGCAGCTATACAGCAGATCCGCCAGAGGATAGAGACAGCTCAGAGCCGCCAGAAAAGCTATGCTGATACACGGCGCAGACCCTTAGAATTTTCAGTTGGGGATTCAGTGTTCCTCAGAGTAGCTCCCATGAAGGGAGTAATGTGTTTTGGGAAGAAGGGCAAACTAAGTCCCAGATATGTGGGACCATACCTTATCAGCAGGAGAGTTGGCAAGGTAGCATATGAGCTAGAGTTACCACAGGAGATGTCAGCCATCCATGATGTATTTCATGTCTCTATGCTGAAGAAGCATATCCCAGATGCCACCCTGGTGATTGGGCCCCAGTCAGTACAAGTCCGCGAAGACCTCAGCTATGACAGTCGGCCTATTCAGATAATAGACCGAGCAGTTAAGAAATTGCGGAACAAGGAAGTACCATTAGTGAAAGTAATTTGACAAAATCACACAGTAGAAGAGGCAACTTGGGAGACAAAAGCTAGTATGAGGCAGAAGTACCCAGAGTTATTCTAAGTTCGAGGACGAACTTTTTATAAGGTATGGGGGATTGTAACGCCTGAAATTTCTCAAAACAATTATTAGAAATATCCTAGTATTTTTCTGGAATTTTAGAATATTTTTGTGGAATTTTTAGAATAGCGGAAGTAGCAAAAATAAATAGAAAACGAAAATAGCCTACACGAGAATTGAACCCGAAACCTATTGGGTCCTACGACTTATGGTGGACCCTAGTAACCAAGTGAACCCAGCAGGGCCATGCTGAAAGGAAAGGGAAACAATTGTATTTATGTTTAAGTTGGGTCAAATTACCCACTTAATATAAATATGGGAAAATAATTAAGTGAGGGTTATATTTTTTTGGTTTCCACCGAGAACTTCCTCTCCTCAACCTAGTTTCCGCCGAACCCTTCCCCCTCCTCTTCCTCTCTCGGCGCACCAAGCCCTAAGGGCTCTAGGAGCACCTTCCCGCGACGACTCCGACACGAGGACGCTTTTCTTCGCGAGAGGAACGCGTAGACGCAAGAGAATCGTCGAGAAGATCGTCTCCACCGGAAAACTAGCGACTAGATTCGTAAGAAAACTAGCGCAAGAGGTAAAAAACCCCCTCACCTGCAGTATAAGTAGCTTTCGTATGATTGTATGTACTGTTTTAGTCGTATGCAGATTTTTAGCAATAGGGTGTGAATTAGCGCACACCAAGCGTTTGATTAAATGCTTAGCTTAGTTAAATACCATCCTAGGCATTTTAATAGCTTAGATAAATGCAATAGAAGCATTTTTACAGTTCATATGGTCTTGCTACAACTTTTATGGAACTAGATGTCCAATATGTGGGCTCCCACAGTCGCCTCTAGGTTCAGACAACCTAGTTCTAGGTTTAGATAACCTAGTAAAAGCAAGACAAGAAATATTAGCTATGTTCAGTATTTTACTTTTAGCAATGACACTGTACTGAATTAGATATCCATTGGGTTGGGCTCCCATAGTCGTCCCTAGGTTCAGATAACCTAGTAACCCTACTAAATTCGGGACTTGCAAACCCGGGTTTAGTTAGGGATGCGCGCACAGCACGTACAGTTGCCGGGCCCATCAGCAGCATGATTATGTATTTTAATCTATTATGATAATTAGTTTTCAAAACTCACAAATCAGTTGTGTGTACAGTTTAACTTCAGTACTAGCTTAGTTTAGTTTAGTTCAGTTTATGCTTCAGCGCAGCTCTTTCCTATGATTATGTGTGATAGCTCTATGTTCAGTTTGTTGTACATGCTTTAGATGATAGTATGCCATGATTAGCTTTTGTCTTCTGTGTGTTGTATACCAGAATATCATATCTTAGCATGTTCAGCGCATATTTCAAATAGCATGTTTTCAAATCATAAATTGCATCGTATGCATGTTTTAGTGAGGTAGATGGTTTCTCACTAAGCTCTCAAGCTTACAGATACTATTTTCCTTATACTGCAGATAAAGGTAAGGGAAAGATGGACTAGCGGAGGCTGGAGGACAATGCGACGAAGATGTGTGTGGATGAGACTTGGAATGAAGATCTCAGGGACCTAGCAATTTGCTTTAACATCAGAACTTTAGTTTTATTCTTGTTACGCTCTTTAGAGTGTTTAAATGCTATGAGCTAGTGAACTATGTCATGTTAGAATGTTAGTTATTCATCATTATGATGTTTCTCAGTCATTATTGGAGTTGTTGTATGCGATTTGGCATGAGATAGTGCTGAAATCAGACCTTAGGCACGAAATCAGAAACCCCAATCGATCAGCCGATCGATTGGGGGCTTCCCAATCGATCGGTTGATCGATTGGGGGCTTCCCAATCGATCGGTTGATCGATTGGGCAATTAGCGTCGCGAACAGTAGGCCTCTGGATCGATCAGCCGATCGATCCAGCAAATTCTGTGACGAACAGAAGGCTCTGGGATCGATCACTGGATCGATTGGCCAGCCTGGATCGATCAGCCGATCGATCCAGAATATTGCCCCGAGCACAGTAGCGTGCTGGATCGATCACTGGATCGATCCAACCTAAGTTCCGTGTACAGTAGCCACCTGGATCGATCAATGGATCGATCGAGCCATTCCAATCGATCCGTGGATCGATTGGGAGGCCTGATATCAGCAAGAAACTCTTAGTTAAGTTCCTTGACCATAAGGGGAGGTAATAATGACATGAATAGTTTAGATTACACCCCTTAGCACATGTAAATAAGGAAAAGACAATAGTTTAGCAAAATTTTAATTAGTACAGCTTCCGCACCTAGATCTAATGATGGTCATGGAATAGTTAGCACAGCATAATGTGACGGTCCGACCTCACAGCTTAGTTAGTAGAAGGCGGGTCGTTACAATATATTTTGTCGTGGGCATGTTTAGCATATATCAAAGTAACCTACGACCGGGACATTGGAC
The DNA here is from genome assembly GCF_018446385.1 of Zingiber officinale. Taxonomy (NCBI): domain Eukaryota; kingdom Viridiplantae; phylum Streptophyta; class Magnoliopsida; order Zingiberales; family Zingiberaceae; genus Zingiber; species Zingiber officinale. The sequence continues at coordinate 84,501,597 of NC_055988.1, forward strand.
TGTCGTAAAGCATATATTAAAGTACCTGAGAAGGACTAGAGATTATATACTGGTTTACCAAGCAGATGATTTGCTCCCTGTAGGTTACACGAATTCGAACTTCCAATTAGATAGGGACAATAGTAAGTCAACCTCAGGGTATGTGTTTACTTTGGGAGGTGGAGCCATAACATGGAGGAGTGTTAAGCACAAATGCATTTCAGACTCCACCATGGAAGCTGAGTATGTGGCAGCCTCTGAAGCAGCCAAAAAAGCTATATGGCTTAGAAACTTCTTGATGGACTTAGATGTGATTCTTGGTTTGGCCAAAATTATCACAATTTATTGCAATAATAGTGGTCTAGTAGCAAACTTGAAGGAACCATGAGCCCTTAAGGCAAGTAAACACATCGAGCGCAAGTACCACCTGATACGAGACATCATAAAGCGAGGAAAAGTTGTTATCGCCAAGATTGCATCAGCAGATAACCTAGCTGATCCTTTCACTAAGGCCCTTCCAGCGAGAGCTTTTGATGGGAATGTTGAGGGGATGGGAATTAGATGTATGGTAGCATATATGGCAGTATAGTCTTTTAGTATAAGTGGGAGATTGTTGGGATGCATACTATAAGCCTAGCTTTTGTATGAATATCTATTTTTGAGATATTTTGAAATGAGAATTACTTTAGTTAAACGTTTGAATTTTATATTTATATATATATATAATTTTCATTTAATTTATATTGTAGATAACATAGTGTGTGGTGTCACACAGAAGATCACGTTATCGGTTCCTTGTAAATTAAAAATAGTAGCTCACAATTAAGATGGATTGGGACAAACCATTGGAATGGTTGTAGTGTAATTTGGTATTAGTTTATCTTGACTATAAATTTACACTAGTACACTATGTGTGTATTGAGCAAGACCATTTGAGGTTGTTTCTTTTTATACTGACTGCATAAAAGAATAAAACCTCTGTTATTATGGATGTGCGTACTCTTAATCCCGATATAATAACAAACACATATACTTAGTATTTATTTCTTTAACTTATCAATGGGTGAGATTTATTCGTTAAATCAATAGGCTCAATAAATTGGGAGATAGTACCATTTATATGGTGTATTGTTGATTATAAAAGGAAACTATGTCCTATTTATTTAGGTTGATGATGTCCCCTTGAGGAGCTCATAAGGATTGTCATGTAAACTCTGTAGGTGGACTTAGTCCGACATGATAATAAAGTTGAGTGGTACTACTCTTGGAGTCAGATGTTAATTAAATGAGTTATCAGTAACTCATTTAATTAACGGACATACGATATCTTAAACACAGGGAGATTAACACACTCATGATAAGTAGGAGCCCATATTGTAATATGGGATTGGTGCGGTAGTTCAATAATGACCCTTTAGTGGTATGAGTTATTATTGATGAACTTGAGTTGGGTGTTCGGGTCGAACACAGGAAGCTCAAGTCCATCAGGAAGCCAAAACCAATTTCTCCTCTAGGTTCCTGTTGTAGCCTCTATATATAAAGTCTCGCATCCACCCATCCATAACCGGGTTTGGTTAAACTTGATTTGATTTAACTTAACTTGGTTTAGTTTAATTTTAACTTGGTTTGTTTTACCATAATTTGTTTAGATTTTTTATAAACAAAATTTTGTTAATTTTTCTTCCATTGTAATCGATGACAAGTCCATAAAAAGGAGTAGGATGTGGCCCCTAAAACCTAACTTTCTTATTCTTCATAATCCCTTCTTTCCTTGTGGTTGCCGCCCCCTCTCGTCCTCCTAGGGCCAGCGGCACAAACCTATTCTCCTCCCCCCTTTCCCTCTCCTTCTCCTTGCTTAGGGTCGGCGCCCTTATTCCCTCCTCCTCTTTGGTGGCCGGTGCCCCCCCCCCCCCCCTTCTCCCTTGGTGGTCGGCGCCCCTTCCCATCCACTTGTGGGCGGCAGCTTGAAGAAAGGGAAGAAGAGCAAGAAAAGCAAGAAGAGGAAGAAGAGAAAGAAGAGGAAGAAAAAGAGAAGGAAGAAGATTAGAAGGTGCCCCATCCTAACGACTCTTTTGTGGCCGATGGTTTTAGAAGAGAAGAAAAGAGGCTGGTGTTGTCTTGGTAGATCGTCACCCAAACGACGTCCAAGAAGAGGAGAGGAATATGGTAGAAGATCTTGAGGTCTTTAGCTACGAAGAAAGGTACAACTAGTTCTTTAATTCCGCTGCGTATCTAGTTTCATTTTTCTTCGTATCAATTTTGGATATCAATTTTGAATACCAACACAAGAGGCCAGCGATCTTGTGCTTCGATCAAGGTGCGCTTTGATCAATCAAGAACTTGCTTGATTGATCAAACACATGTCTGATCAAGCATGTGGGTTGCTAGGAAAGGTTCTGTGCTCGTATAAATTTTTGTACAGGGGATTTACACAGAACGGAATTCCCAGCGCCAACACCTGGATGGTTCCAGGCGCGTGGGAGGGGGATAAAATTTTATCCCCATCGCAACGGATCGCATTTGACCGTGATCCACTCAAAATCCAGTTCCGGGCGCTCGGACCACTAAAGTCAACCTAGTTGACTTTTGGTCCGGACCCTCTGCTTCGGTGCTGCTTGCCTCAGTCCGAGGTCTTCCGCTCTGGCTCTGCTCGCTTGGGTGATTTTAGCCAACCGAAATAAGGCTCGCCCAAATCCAATTTTGGCCTTCTTGAGAAACCTTCCTGTCACGCCCCAGGTAGTCCCTACCAGAAGAAATTTCGACAGCATCTCCCCTGTATGGGTGACAATATGAAACTTCCTACAATGCCCTCAGAGCCACATATACCTTGGCCAACACGATCGGAACAATAATAATATATGAAAGTACAAATACAAGCAAACACTCATGCAGTTTAATAATGAAACTAAACTAATGCAATGATAAGGAAAATCATCTCTAAAATCCTACTCAACTACACCCATAAAACACAAATCCGATATCCTACTCAACTACACTCATAAAACACAAATTCGATATCCTACTTAACTACACCCATAAAACACAAATACGACATAGATCCAAATAAAAACCCAATCGATACTAAGGGATCATACCACATTCAAATGCCAAAAAATACAAATCTGAAACATAGTCTATAGCATAATAAGAAAACCGAAATGTGCGAACTCATCGCGACACGCAGTGGTGGGGGACTAGCGACAGGAACCTCCTGAACAGCCAAAACCTGAAAATAGAAATAACGGGGTGTGAGTCCAACACTCAGCGGATACGTAGTTGATGTGCATAGTAAATAATAACCAGCAGAAATAAATATGCGTACAATCTCCTGGATAGAAAATGCAAAAAGGCAAAGTAAGGAGTATTTATACTAACCAGAACCTAGGAATAGGGATATCAAGGCCGTCAAACCCCGGGTATCATAAATCCTGTATGCATGTCAAATAATGCATCCATCCAATATGCAGCATATAAAGTGCAACAAACACAAGCAATAAATGCAAATATATGCATATGATGCCAATAACATGTCCTGGTCACCCCTGACGCCAGTCAGCCATCTCACACACGATGGTGAGACCGAGTGGGTAGGGTTGTGACAACCATGCACTCTGTCATCACTGCTCCTGAGTGATCGAGTGGACGGGATGTTGTCGGAGTACACCTATCCTCCTACCCCAAATCATAAGTGGGGGAGTGCAATGCTCTCATCTCCCTGAGCCAGTCCAGAGGAGGGATCCCTGCCGGCTACCACGCTGCGTCACACTACCCATGAGCAGACCATCAGAGCCAAACAGAGTAACCTGCTGCACACACCCTGCCTGAATAAAAACCACTAACCCATGAGTGGTTGTGTATGCAGACCCATGTAACTGGTGATGCACTCAACAATAATAGAGCCGACTATCGCACAGCATGCAATCATACGAGATGGTGCATGATACTAAGCATAGAAATATCCTGATCCTATCTACCTCTATAAAAACATGTACCATATACGTAGATCAAATAATATGATCTAGGTACACATATCAGGTATGGTATCTAACCAGTCTGGTATATCATAAAGCATGGCATGTCACTTCCTCCATAATATAAATAATAAACAGGGCATGAACGCTAAACAAGTAACAAACAAATCATGGTCAGAAACAAATAGTGACATGTCGATGTAGATATAAACATAATTATTGCTATTTGCTAAAATCTACTAAACATATCAACAAGACATATCAAAATAGATAGGTCAAGGTACCCGCGTCTAATGTAGATCAAGCTAATCAACCTCTATGTCGAAGTACTCGTCCCGAATCCGAATCTTGTAATAAATCGTATAGTTTAGCTAAGTTTTATTATAAACAAAATAGCTAAACCAAAATCCTTATTCGATTATGAAGCTAGGGCTCAATTCCATTTGATAATCTTATCCTTCCTACATAGTTAATAACCTTAAACTAATCAACTAGAGATGTCAATTAATAAATGAATCTCTAACGATTTCACCTTCCAATTTAGGTTTGCTTCAAGCACAAACAATCTAAAACTCACCCAAATTCAAGTGCTCCCTTATTGATTCCTTGCCAATAAACCTTGCTGCTGGAAAGGGTAAATCTGGTGGCGCTGCTACCAGCACCAAAGGTGGAGCTACAATGACTGTCCAACAACTACACATATTCAAAGCCAATGCATAACTAAAATTGCAAACTGATCCTTACCTTCATCTAGTTGCTCACTATTGCTAACGGCGACCGGCTAGAGACAACAACAATGGTGTCGACCACATGGCCAGTGGCTAGATCTAGTGATGGAAGCGCAATCAGGGAACATCAATACGATCAAACTGCGAAGAAGATCGTTATGAAGAGGAATCAGGATCCTCGCTCAAAAGTGGGCAGCGAATCAAGGCTAGGGCACGGTGTCGACGATCAGCCGATGGGAAGAGGGCTCGACTCCTTGCTCCTGTCCGACACCAATCCGAGCAGAGACGCAGTGGCAAGGAACCAAATCTAGGGCACGGGAGGAAAACTCCACTTGGCTTTGCTCCCTGCTCATCGGTGGCAATGAAGACGTGGAGAAAGGGAAATCGAGGCAGAGGCTAGGGCAGAGATGAGAAGAGGGGAAGGGGCATTGCGACACTGGTGACAGATCGAGAGAAGAGGAGGGGCACTTTTCCTCATTTAAATGGGGTAGCCTAAATAGACTTCCCCGAGGCCCAATATTTATCCTCGTAACCTAAGTCATACAGACTCCAAAAAATTCCCAAAAAATTTCTAAAAAATTCTGGAAAATTCCCTTATGGTTATTCGCCCTTTTTCGGTATTTTACATTCTCCCCCACTAATAAAAATTTGGTCCCCAAATTTTGTTATCTACCATCAGCAAGTACCAACAATAGATAGATAGTATAAATGTTGAACAGTAAATAACTAACATACCTCAAGTGAAAAGATGGCGGTATGGAACTCGAATCGTATCCTCGAGCTCTCAGGTAGTCTCCTCGTCTGAATGATGATGTCATCCAACTTTAACCAGTCGGATAGTCTTGTTCCGCAGCCGACGCTCCTTCTGGTCCAAAATCCGTATCGAAACATCCTCGTAGGTGGCGTTAGGCTGAAGGGAAACTGGTATATCAGACAACACATGAGCTGGGTCTACTATGTATCTCCTCAGTATAGATACATGAAATACGTCGTGCACGCCTGCCAGAGCCTGTGGTAGCGCCAAGCGATAAGCTACTGCTCCAATCCTCTCCAGGATCTGGAAAGGGCCAATGTATCGTGGAGCTAGCTTACCTCTGAGGCCAGTCTTTTCACCCCTTTCGTGGGTGAAACTCACAGAAAAACATGGTCGCCAGTAGAGAACTCCAGCGGTCTCCATCTCCGATCAGCATAACTCTTCTGGCGGTCCTGCGCCTTTGACATCCTTCGTCTGATAGTACGGACCAACTCTACCTCTTGCTAAGCTCTATGAGTCCCTAGCAACTGGGTCTCCCCAACCTCCTCCTAGAGGGTGGGTGTCCGACAAGGCCTACCATACAACGCTTCAAACGGTGCCATTTGGATAGCCGAATGAAAGCTGTTGTTGTAGACAAATTCTACCAATGAAAAACTCCCAACTGCCTCCAAAATCCAATGCACAAGATCTCAGCAAGTCCTCTAGAGTCTGAATGGTCCACTCTGTTTGGCCATTTGTCTACAGATGGAAAGCTGTACTGAAATGGAGCTGAGTGCCCAAAGCCTGCTGTAGACTCTGCCAGAATCGGGATGTGAACCGTGGGTCTCTATCCGATATAATACTCAAAGGAACTCCATGTAATATGGTGATCTCTCGGTAATACAGATCTACCAATCGATCCAGGGAATCAGTCTTCCGGATCGCTAAGAAGTACGTGGATTTGGTTAATCGATCAATGATTACCCAAATCGCGTCATGGTCTCGTCGTGTCCTATGCAAACCCACCACAAAATCCATGGTAATGTGTTCCCATTTCCACTCAGGAATAGGAATCCGCTGAAGTAATCCGGCAGGTCTCTGGTGCTCAGCCTTTACCTGCTGACAGACAAGACATCTAGCTACAAATTTCATGATGTCTTTGTTCGTACCGTTCCATCAGTAGGAACGCCTCAAATCTCGATACATGCGGGTGCCTCCTAGATGGATCGCAAATCGAGAGCGATGAGCCTCCTGAAGTAGCTCCTGTAAGCCTGGGTGAGACTGAGGTACGCATAATCTGCCTCGGAAATATATAATACCCTCCTCATCTCGGGTGAACTCGGTCTGCTGCCTGGAAGCTATCTGGCTACTAATGAACTATAAGTGTTGATCACCGGCTTGGGCCTCTCGGATCCTCGTCCTGATCAAAGACTGAGCAACCATGGTAACCAACATACCCTGCTCTGTCCGTCCCTTCTCCTGAAGGCCCAACTCGGAGAAACCCTGAACCAAGTTCGTGACTAAAGCTCGGTAGCAAGACAAAGTCCCTTTGGACTTCCTGCTGAGTGCATCGACAACCATATTAGCTTTCCCCGGGTGGTAGCTAATGGTACAATCATAATCCTTCAGGAACTCCATCCATCTCCTCTGTCAGAGATTAAGCTCCTTCTAGGTGAACAGATATTTGAGACTCTTATGGTCAGTGGGAATCTCAAATGTAATACCGTACAGGTGATGCCGCCAAATCTTCAGAGCAAATATAATAGTGGCCAACTCCAAATCATGAACTGGGTAGTTCTTCTCATGCTCCTTCAACTATCAAGAAGCATATGAGACTACCCTGTCGTGTTGCATCAGAACAGCGTCCAAACCCTGAAGAGATACATTAGTGTAAAGTACGAATCCATCCCCTCCAGTGGGCAAAACCAAAACTGGAGCCGACACTAATCTCCGCTTCAGCTCCTGGAAGCTGGTCTCGCAGTTTTCTGTCCAAGTGAACTTCACGCCTTTCCTGGTCAGGCGTGTCAGCGGCATATCGATACGCGAGAAACCCTCGATGAACCGTCTGTAATATCCAGCCAGTCCCAGAAAACTATGGATCTTCTGAACTAATTTCAGCTGCTCCCAACTGGTGACAGCCTCGATCTTCTGAGGGTCTACTGAAATACCTCGGCTAGAGACCACATGTCCCAGAAAATCGACTGAGGATAGACAAAAAGCACACTTGTTGAACTTCGCATATAGCCGATGTCGTCGAAGAGTCTCCAAGACTATGCGCAGATGTTGTGCATGCTCCTCCTCGGAACTCGAGTAGATCAAAATGCCATAAATGAATACGACAACGAACTGATCTAGATACTCCAAAAAGATGTGGTTCATCAAATCCATAAATACCGCTGGAGCATTGGTAAGCCCAAATGATATTACCAAAAACTCATAATAGCTGGAATGTGACCACCCTCATCTGGCAATCAACAGTGGCATGATATGCAGACAACCAATCCATGCCAAGGATAATGTTGAACTCGACCATTTCCAACACTAATAAATCAACCATAAGTATCATGTTTCCAAAATCTAACGGGCAACCTCTGACCTCCTGAGTGACGTCCAATGAATCACCGAACGGTAGGGAGACGGTCAGTCGCTGCGGTCTAAGAATAGGTAGTCTACCTATGTCCTTCATGAAGGCACGAGAAATAAAAGAATCCGAGCTATCAGTATCTATCAGCATATCAGCGGATAATGCATAAAGTAAAATCATACAGTGGAAAACTGATCCGTCGGCCCGTTGTGCATCCTCTCTCTGTAACCATATGAATATGTCCAGTCTCTGACGGTGGTGGAGGTGGTAGTGCTGCCAAAGGCTGCTACGCCTGAGTCTGAGCCTACCACTGTGATAGTGTCGGGTACTGAGCCAGAGACGGATAGGTAGGCTGCAACTGATACTGGACCAGCGGCTGGGGCTGTGATTGGTACTAGACTAGTGGCTGTGGCTGCAGCTGATACTACCCCTGAGTCATATACTGTGGTCCCGGAACAAATCTCTGTGGTACTATGAGAGGACTGGGGTACACCTGTCCGGGCATGCCAAATGCAGCTGCTGCCGGGGGAGCTGTCCTCTGCCGGCTATGCGAAGATTGGGCTCTCCGCCCTCCTCGATAAGTCCCTGTCTGACTGGATTGTCCTCCATGACCAGTCACTCCAGAAGCCATATACTGAGCCTTCAATGAACAATCTTGGCTCAGGTGCCTGGGCAGTTTACAATAATAGCAAACCAACTGTCCCAGGGAGCAGGTTGTGGTGACATGGTCTCTGGACCCACATCTGGTGCAGTGAGTGTCGCTGGCGGGCTGTTTTCGGTTCTACTGAGAAGACCAGAAACGTCCTGATGAAGATCGTCCTGACTTCTGAGGCTGACCAGAAACCCCAAAAGTACCCTGACCTGGCCGACTACGACCACTCTACTGTTGTCCGGTCACCTGTGGTGACTGGGTCTGTCCTGATGTCTAACCCACCTGCTTCCTTTTCCTGTCCAGAAACGCTATCTGCTAGCTGACTCAATCATGAGGGCTATATCCAACGTCTCTAAATAGGATGAAATCCCTAAACCGGCAAGCTTTACTTGCAGATGTCCATCTAGTTCCTGGATAAACTGATGCATACGGGAACTATCCTCAGCAACTAAATTTAGACAAAACCTGGCCAACCGATTAAACTCGGTATTGTACTCTATCACCGAGCGGTTGTTCTGCCGCAAACTCAGAAAATCCTGTCGGCGAGTCATCTGATAGACCCGTGGAAAGTAGCGGCTCTCAAAAGCGTCTCTGAATCTGGCCCAGGAAATGTTTAGCTCGCATATGATGGAACGCTGGGTAACCCACCAAGTGTCGTCCTCATCCTGTAAATGGAAAGTAGCCAGCTCTGCTTTCTCCCACTCGGAGCAAGCCATGTAGAAGAAGGTCCGCTCCATGGTCTCTATCCAGGACTAAGCCACACTCAGATCAATCTCTCCTCGGAAGAGCATGAATCGACTCTTCATCGGCTCTGCAAACGCTGGGATCCGGGCTTGTGACGCAACAATATCAGTGAGGTGGGTAGGAATTGACGCGGAAACTGGTGAAACCACTAGAGCTGATACTACAGGTGGTATCGCTGGATAGACCGGGGGAGGTATCCCTGATGCTACTGCTGGTACGGGTGCCAAGTGTGCAGTAGGTACCGGTGGCGGTGGTATCGCTGGTGGTACCGTAAATACGGTAGGGGTGGGTACAGCGGGTGCCGCCGAGGTAGGTACCTCTAAAGGAGCCCGACGCGCCTGCAACACCATGAAAAGTCTGTCCCTGACCGACAAGCTCAACCCCAGTAGGGATCTTTGGAGAGTTCGCTGCCAGAGATTCCAAAGTCCTCTTACGTGGCCTTCCAGCACAACGTCTTGGCACATAAGCACATGCACCTCGCCCTATATCTGTTAAGTTATATCACAAATATTACTACAAGTGTAAAAAAATTATAAAATTACCTTTTTACCTATTTGTTGTCTAGAGATGTTCCGTCGCTGTCCAGTCTCCCTTTTTATGACCTCGGAATTCTGAAACGAGAAAATTGACTGAAGTCCGTATAAATACGAAAATAAATACCCAAGTTTACTAGCAAACTTGGGCTAACCCTAAAATCCAGAACATCAAAAGCAGGTATCGTAACCTGCTCTGATACCAAAAATATTGGTATCAGATTAACTCAAAAAAAAATCCATAATATGGAAGCAGGTTTCGTAAACTTGGCTCTGATACCAAAAATATTGTCACGCCCCAGGTAGTCCCTAACAGAAGAAATTTTGACAGCATCTCCCTTGTACGGGTGACAATATGAAACTTCCTACAATGCCCTCAGGGCCACATATATCTCGGCCAACATGGTCGGAACAATAATAATATATAACAGTACAAATATAAGCAAACACTCATGCAGTTTAATAGTGAAACTAAACTAATGCAACGATAAGGAAAACCATCTCTAAAATCTTACTCAACTACACCCATAAAACACAAATCCGATATCCTACTCAACTACACCCATAAAACACAAATCTGATATCCTACTCAACTACACCCATAAAACACAAATCCGGCATACATCCAAATGAAATCTCAATCGATACTAAGGGATCATACAACATCTAAATGCCAAAAAATACAAGTCTGAAACATAGTCTATAACATAATAAGAAAATCAAAATGTATGAACTCGTCGCAACGCGCAGTGGTGGGGGACTAGCGACTAGAACCACCTGAACAGCCTCAACCTGAAAATAGTAATAACGGGATGTGAGTCCAACACTCAACGGATACCTAGTTGACGTGCATAGTAAATAATAACCAGCAGAAATAAATATGCATACAGTCTCCTAGATAGAAAATGAAAAAAGGAAAAGTAAGGAGTATCTATACTAACCAGAACCTGGGAATAGGGATATCAAGGCCGTTAGACCCCGGGTATCATAAATTCTGTATGCATGTCAAACAATGCATCCATCCAATATGCAGCATATAAAGTACAATAAACACAAGTAATAAATGCAAATATATGCATATGATGTCAATAACATGTCCTGGTCACCCTTGATGCCAGTCAGTCATCTCACACATGATGGTGAGATCGAGTGGGTAGGGTTGTGACAACTGTTCACTCTGTCATCACTGCTCCTGAGCGACCGAGTGGATGGGATGCTGTCGGAGTATACCTATCCTCCTATCCCAAATCATAAGTGGGGGAGCGCAATGCTCTCATCTCCCTGAGTTAGTCCAGAGGAGGGATCTCTGTCAGCTACCATGCTGCGTCACACTACCTATGAGCTGACCAACGAAGCCAAACAGAGCAACCTGCTGCACACACCTTGCCTGAATAAAAACCACTAACTCATGAGTGGTTGTGTGTGCAGACGCATGTAACTGGTGGTGCGCTCAACAATAATGGAGCCAACTATCACACAACATACAATCATGCGAGATGGTGCATGACACTAAGCATAGAAATATCCTGATCCTATCTACCTTCATAAAAATATGTACCATATACATGGATCAAATAATATAATCTAGGTACACATGTCAGGTATGGTATCTAACCAGTCCGGTATATCATAAAGCATGGTATGTCACTACCTCCATAACATAAATAATAAACAGGCCATGAACGCTAAACAAGTAACAAACAAATCATACTTGGAAATAAATAGTGACATGCTTATGCAAATATAAATATAATTATTGCTACTTGCTAAAATCTACTAAACATATCAACAAGACATATCAAAATAGATAGGTCAAGGTACCCGCCTCCAATGTAGATCGTGCTAATCAACCTCTATGTCGAAGTGCTCGTCCCGAATCCGAATCCTGTAATAAATCATATGATTTAGCTAAGTTTTATTATAAACAAAATAGCTAAACCAAAATCCTTATTCGATTAGGAAGCTAGGGCTCAAGTCCATTTGATAATCTTATCCTTCCTACATAGTTAATATCCTTAAACTAATCAACTAGATATGTCAATTAATAAATGAATCTCTAACGATTTCACCTTCCAATTTAGGTTTGCTTCAAACACAAACAATCTAAAACTTACACAAATTCAAGTGCTCCCTTATTGATTCCTTGCCAATAAACCTTGCTGCTGGAAAGGGTAAATCTGGTGGTGCTTCTACCGGCACCAAGGGTGGAGCTACAATGACTGTCCAACAACTACACATATTCAAAGCCAATGCATAACTAAAATTGCAAACTGATCCTTACCTTCATCTAGTTGCTCACTGTTGCTAGCGGTGACCAGCTAGAGACAACAACAACGGTGTCGACCACATGGCCAGCGGCTAGATCCAGTGATGGAATCGCGATCAGGCTGCACCGATACGATCAAACTGTAAAGAAGATCGTGATGAAGAGGAATCAGGATCCTCACTCAAAAGTGGGCGGCAGATCAAGGTTAGGGCACGGCGTCGACGATCAGTCGATGGGAAGAGGGCTCGGCTCCTTGCTCCTGTCCAACACCAATCCGAGCAGAGACGCAGCGGCGAGGAACCAAATCTAGGGCATGGGAGGAAAACTTCGCTTGGCTTTGCTCCCTGCTCGTCGGTGGCGATGAAGACGCAGAGAAAAGGAAATCGAGGCAAAGGCTAGGGCAGAGATGAGAAGAGGGGAAGGGGCACTGCGACACCAGTGACAGATCAGGAGAGGAGGAGGGGCGTCGCCGTCGGGTCTGGGGAAGTCGAAGAAGAGAGGAGAAGGGGAAGAGTTGGGTTCGACGCGGGGGAGAAATAGGGCACGGATACTAAGGAAGAGGAAAAGAAAAATTTTAAAAATCAAACTTTTACTCGTTTAAATGAGGTAGCCCTAATCAGACTTCCTTGGGGCCCAATATTTATCCCCGTAACCTAAGCCATACGAGCTCTGAAAAATTTCCAAAAAATTTCTAAAAATTTCAAAAATTTCCCTTATGGTTATTCGCCATTTTTCGGTATTTTACACTTTCGCTCCTACTTCTCATCCTTAGGAAATGTCGCATGCCTCCTTCTCGTCCGCCCGCGTACTCTTCCGCAGCACCTCGTCCCTCGGACGCACCAAGCCCATCGGCTCTCTCCCGTGTCATCCTTCTCGCTAGCTGCATCTTTTGCTCGACCCCCTATGCTCCTAAGCTCCTGCACACTTAGACACAAGGTTAAAACACCAAGATCTAAATTAACTTGTTGATCACATCAAATCAACATTGGGGTTCCAACAACATTTAGTCATGTTAACCATCCTTAACCCTAGGAAATTTATTTGTGAACATTCAAGGGTAGTTTTCTTGAAGAAAATAGGAATGGAATTGTTAAGGAGACTAGTTTGAAGTTTAGGATGAGGTTTGCATTCAATATTGATTCTTAAACCTCAAAACTTTAAATTTTAGATTTCCTAAAGTCTTAGGAACTCTAAGTCATTGTTGGTGCAATGACAAAATATTAGAGCATGTTTTGAGGGGGAGCTACTCCTTAAAGACATGAATTTATTTTTAACGGAATAATGGGAGGTTGTAAACCTTTATTATTGTCAATGCTCAAGGTTGAGCATTGGAAAATAATAGAAGAGTGGATATCTTCATTATGAAGTATGAATACTCTAGGATGAGCATTATATGATGGGTTAATGCTCAAGGATGAGCATTGGAGACATTGAAAGGTATGAGACCTTCATTACGATGTTGTGAACAACAAGTGAGGTTGTAAACAACATTTTGATAACTCTTTAACGCAACTAGGACTTCCTGCCTGGTGTCTGGTCCTCTTGATCCGAACATAGGAGCCCCCACTTTCTTTGTTCGAGGTCAATATTGTACCCACATGGCTCAATCAGACTATAGCTCATGTGCACAGTCGGCGGTTAAACCTTCTGGCAGTCCAGGCTCTGATACCAATTGTTGGATCGAAAGCGCTAGAGGGGGGGGGGGTGAATAGCGCTCGTGGCTATTTCGTTCGATTCGTAAAACTATCAGAGTGAAACACGCAACGGAAATAAAGCTAAAGCAAACACACAAGAACACAGTCGTTTACTTGGTTTGGAGCCTGTGGCGACTCCTACTCCAAGACCCGCGGTCGTTGACTGCTTTCGGTGGGCAACAACTATAAGCTCGAAAAGATTGTTACAAGATTATTATAATTAGAACTATGAAAGAAAATAATACCGACAGTAAGAATATCAAAATCTGGAGTTCCGGGTCGTCGGTATGTCATCACAGCACTTCGGGATGACCTCGTTAGCAGTTGAACGCAGAAGGATCGCTCGTAAATTGTTGTTCTCAACTGCTGCTTGAAGTCCCCTTTTAAACAGTGTTGGAGGCGCCTCCAAGCCTGTCCGAGGTGCCTCCAGGCCGCCGAGTCGCACGCGTGGATCAGCTCTGATCTGGTCGTACCTTATCCCACTGAAGGTGCCTCCAAGTTGCTCCAAGGCGCCTCCAACGTCTGGTCCAAGGCGCCTCCAGTGACCTCCGAGGTGCCTCCAACGTCTCTGGACAGCTGGCTTCGGCTAACACCCAAGGCGCCTCCAAGCCCTATGGAGGCGCCTCGGACACTGTTCATCCGAGGTCTAAATTGCTTCTTTGTTCCTACAAAATGTGTTAGTCCCAAACACAAAACTTGCAAAACAAAGTTAGCACAGAAATAATATGATAGATATAATTGACAGTCGTCGGACTGCCCGGGTTTGACTTCGGATTTCCAACCGGAAACCCTAGGTCGACCCGACGCCTACTGTTCCCTCTACAAGGAACCCGTCCTCACCTACTCCACTCAGGAGAGTTATCTGATGCCAGTGCAATCCTCCAGATCGACTGGACTTTTGCTCAGCGTTCGAAGCTTCCGGACTTTTTGCTGGACTTCCTCTTCTCGGCTGGTCCAGTCTTTCACCTGGTTCGTGACACCAGGACTTTCCACCTAGGATTACCCCCCCTAGGACTTTTGTCTGAAGCTCTCGACCCGCCAAGACTTTCCGCATAGGGTTACCACCCCCTAGGGTTTTCTACCTGCCTAACCGCAGCTAGGACTTTTCTGAAACACTCAATTAAGTACGTTAGATCAAAAAACAACTTAACTTTGAATTCATTTGCCATTATCAAAACAACGGTCGATCGTTGGATGCTTCCCACACCAACACAACCTTCCACTCCGGCTTCTTGTCCATCAGAAACGTCATGCGCCTCCTTCTCATCTGCCAGCATACTCTTCCGCAGCACCTCGTCCCTCAGACACACCAAGCCCGTCGACTCTCTCTCATACCATCCTTCTCGCTACATACACACTTAGATACAGGGTATCAAAACATAGCTGGACCTAACTTGACTTGGTTTGATCACGTCAAAACTTTCACGGGGTACTTATAGAAGCTAAGCAGATGGAAAATCATGGTGAGTAAAGTCAGGTGAAAAACCTTAGTGAGTGAAGTTAGGCAAAAGGAAAATCTTAGTGAATAAAGCTAGGTGAAAGTCCTAGTGAGTGAAGCTAGGCAGAAGGAAAATTTTGGTGAGTGAAGCCAGGTGAAAGTCCTAGTGAGTGAAGCTAGACAGAAGGAAAATCTTGATTAGTGAAGTCAGGTGAAAGTCCTAGTGAGTGAAGCTAGGCAGTGAGGTGAAAGTCCTAGTGAGTAAAGTTAGGCAGTTAGGAAGTCCTGGTGAGCAATCCAGGTAGTAGAAATTCAGGTGGGTCAGGGTTGACCAGACATTTGGTGACGAAGTCCCAGCAGGTCAAGGTCTACCAGATGCTAGGCAATGAGGAGTTCTAATAGGTCATGGTTGACTGGATGTTGGATGTGGAACCCTAGACTTGTGTTTAGCGAGATAGGGCTGGGCAATCAATTAGTTGATCGATTAGCTAAGCCAAATCGATCAGCCGATCAATTGGGTGGTTATCGCATGAGCACAGAGGGTTTCTTATCAATCAGTTGATCAATTTGGACACTCCAATCAATCAGTCGATCAATTAGGGAGGTTTTGCTCGCGAGGACATGAGGCAAATGGAATCAATTGGTCAATCAATTCTGAGGTTGTGAGAGCACAGAGGCACTCTGGATCGATCGGTCGATCGATCAAAGCCTCCCCAATCAATTGGATAATCGATTGGAATATAACTGTTGCATAGTTTATGAGGTTTGGATGGCTGGGATCATACGGATCTGGCGTAGCAATCAATTGGGAGCAGGTTCAATCGATTGGGAGCCCAAGATATACAGATATAAAGGTGATGGCGAGTTCAAACGGTGCATCTCATCTCATCTTCTTCACATGACACTCACCGCCAGTTCTTGGGAGCTTAGGGTTGAAATGTTGTTGCATTTCCTATTGGTGTAGTTTACACTAACGATCTAACTAAGGGTTTGATGAATGACAAAGTAAGTTAAGTTAGGTATTGTTATGATCTAACCACTTTATCAAGTGTGCAGGAGTTAACCAGATAGGTCAACAGGCCAACCGAATATCTGACACGAAGTCTAGATAGGTCAACGAGCCAACTAGATATCTAGCAAGAAGTCCAGCTAGGTCAACGGGCCGATAGGATAGTTGGTTCAAAGTCCAGCTATGTCAAAGGGTCGACCGGATAGTTGGTGCAAAGAACAACTAGGCCAACTGGCCGACCAGATAGCTAGTGCGAAGTCTAGATAGGTCGACGGGCTGACCGGATATCTGGCAAGAAGTCTAGTTGGATCTGTAGATCAAACAAATGGAAAAATGGTAAGTAAAAGTAAGTCACTGGTGGAGAGTGACTAAGTGAGGATGTGTCCGGTCGAGAGGGCAGTAGGCGTCGGTCTATGTTAGGTCCATTTCGGATCCCTAATCTGAGACCTTGATTAGTTTATGGTCCTGGGAGGACAGAAATTAATTACTACCACTTATTATTGTACTAACTTTATTTTACAAGGTAGATGTTTTAGTTATTAGACTAACACATTTTGCAGAGCAAAAAGGAGCAAAAGCCTTCAGATGAACAGTGTCCGAAGGCACCTTCAAGCAATGAAGGCGCCTTCATACTGTTCATAGAAGGCGCTTTCTATGGTTATGGAAGGCACCTTCCAAGGGATGAAGTTTGGCGTTCAAAGCAGATAACGCACAGAATTTATGGGATAAAATTTATCCCATTGGAGGCGCTTTAAACACCTATGGAAGGTGCTTTCCATGCTCTTTATAAGTCTGCTCACCCAAAGCTTCATTAACAACTACTATATGAGCTACTAAGCATTTTTTTGAGGTTCTAACTGCTTCGAGCTCTTGATACAACTCGGCTGCAAAGCTACTGTGACCGACGACTATTCCGAGGACTTCTGATCACGGTCGGCAGACCGACATCGATACACGAACAAGCCATTTTGATCCTAAGTGTCGGTAACATTTTTGTACTTAAATTCTACAAATGGGAAGTACAGTCTGTTGCACTTCCTCGATCTTATTTGTACTCGATTCCCTCTTCCAGAGGTACTGGAAGAGGTTTTTAGTGAATTACCCATCGATAGGTCCACGAGACCTGGGTCTTGGAGTAGGAGTCGCCGAAAGCTCCGAACCAAGTAAAATCGTTGGTGTTTTCTTGTGTTATTCTTTTTAAGTTTTTCCCTGCATATACTTTGATTTCAAAATGATAAAACAAGTTTTTAAAAAGCACGTGATTCACCCCCCCCCCCTCTCACGTGCATATCGATCCAACATTTCCAAGAAAGAAGTTTTTCACTTGTAATCTTGTATTTACTTCTTGTGTGTGTTGTATTTTTATTGAGAGTGTTGTACATGGTTTCTCTACCTCTGGAGTGTCTGCGAGAAGGAGCTTTTCATAGTGGAGAGTGTGCATGATGTGGATCCTTAGATTAGTCACCTGTTCTTGAGGTGGATACCAAGTAAATTCTTGTGTTAGAGTTTGCTTCAGGTATTCTGCTCCCCCTCTAGCTCCCGAAGTGTCCCAACGAAAGTTAGAAAAATATACAACAAGAAATAATAATATGAAAATGATTTAAGAAAAACATAAATAATATGGATTTGTGTTTATTCCCTTAATCATGTTAGGGTTAAGATTTTTAGATTTTCTTAGTTTTCTTATTTAAATCTTTATCCTCCCCTTTTAGTATTCATAAAAAATGGATATTTAAATAAGTTCGATCAAAAGTATAAAATGTATAAATAAAGCAAGTAAACTTGTAAAACACTAAAGGTTTTCAGGTCTATTTTAGGGAGGGTTAAAAAAATAGTTAAAGTGATTTTTCTAAAATATTTTCAATTTTTTTTTCAAAGAAAATTTAAAAAAGAAATTTTAATTTAAACTACTTTTTATAAATATTTTTCAAAAGACTTTTCAAAATAATTTCAAAGTGATTTTTAAAATAAATTTTCAAGCAATTTCATAACGTTTTCGAATATTTTTTAAAGTCATTTTCAAAAACTAATTTTGAAAAATTCTTCAAAGTAATTTTGAAACAGATTTTTCAAAAATACTTAGCCAAAACTTTAAAAAGTTTTAAAAATTTTAAAAATAATTATTTTTTAAGTATAAACTTTTCAAAACTTTTATAAGAATATACAAGCACTTTTCAAATATAAAGCATTTCTCAAAATAAATTTTCTAACATTTCTTACAACATTTTACAAGTATTTTAAAAATGGATTTTTCGAAACAACTTTTAAAATATTTTTTAAAATGAGTAAGTTTAAAGTAATGGTTTTTCAAGATAACATTTTTCAAAAGTCTTCATATATTTTCAAAATTTTCCAAAAACATCTTTAAAGAAAATTTTTTTAAGGTAATTTTAGCTAGACCCTCCTCCTTAACCTGATATTACTTTGAAATTAATCATCTAAAAATTTATCCTTAAATGTCTAACCCTTATTTACTAACTAATTACTAGAAGATAATAGCGTTTACTTGGTTAGCCAAGTCAAATATGTCTGTCCAACTAGTTATTCACTAAGAATGACTACTTAGCTTGATCAATGTATCTTGATATTTTTCGTCAAGACTTATTTTGATGCATTGATATAAGCATCTGAAGCTCAGGCAAAGTCCTATGCATCTCACTGTTGGGACACTACAGAGCTAAAGGGTGGGTGAATAGCTCACTCGCTTTGTCGGTGATGATCTTTTATAGCCAAAATACTCTAAGTGTGTTGGTTAATCCTAGGAAAATCGTACCGGTTCCACTGTACAAAAATTTTGTACAAGTGTCGAACCTTTCCTTAAATAACCTATTGTATTCTTTAGAAGTTAAATTAGGAATCGCAGACGGAACTTAACATCATTGATTCCAAATTTAACTTATCTGTTCTTAATGGTTTAGATTTGAATCGCAAGCGGAACTTAACACTATTGATTCAAATCCACCTATGTTATTAATTTCATTAAATATTAATTTCCAAAATTGGCTTCCAAGACTGCATGGTGAGGTACATGCCCTTCTTGGATATGGGAGCAACCATCACCACCTAGACAAAGCCTTTTAAGGAAAGCTAATATTTAATTTCCTTAAATAACTCTAGGTTAGCCAAAAGGAACAATCGAATCACAAATTCGAAAAAGAAGAAAACACAAACTCGAAAAACTAATTCAAAAAACTAGATCTAATGCCTCTTGTGTTTGGAATTCTTACAAAGAAAAATAACTAGCATGATGCGGAAAACAATTGCTAATTATACCTTCTCTTTGTATGCTAATGGCCTCGAGATCTTCTGTCGTATTGCTCGCCTCGCCTTGGACGTCGTGTGGGCGACGAACCTCCAAGATGATCACCACCCAAAAGCTTTCTTCCTCTTCCTCTAAAATCCAGCCACCACCACCACCAAGGAGAAGAGAGCAAAGGGAAAGGGAGAAGAGAGAGGGCTGGCCACCAAGAGATCCTTCAAGCAAAAGAATAAGAATTGTGTCTCATGAAGCCTCCTCACCCCTTCTTTTATATTAGTTGCCCAAGGCAAATAAGGGAAGAATTTTTACAAAAATTAAAATCTTCCTATAATTTTTCCTTTTCCCTTTTAATTTTAACTTTTCTTTCCTCTTGATTGAATCAATCACCAAAAATAAATTGATGATTTTATTTTTTTTTTAATTTGGCCGGCCACCTTGCTTGGGCACCAAACAAGGGTGGTCGGCCCCCATAAGAGGAAGGAAATAATTTTTTTTGTTTTTTTAATAAAATTTTACAAGAAGAAATTCTCTTATAAAATTTTACAAGCTCTCTTTCCTAAAGTGGATGTTAAAAAGGAAAGCTTTTAAAAATTAAAACCATGTTTTAAAATTTAAAACTTCTCTTCAAAAATTTCCTTTTTAACATGAATAGAAAATTTTAATTTTAATTTAAAACTTCTCTTCCTTTTTTTTCTAAAACCATGAGGATGGTTAAAAAGGAAAATTTTAAAACTTTTAAAACTCTCTATTAAAACATGTGGCCTAATTCAAATAAGGAAAGCTTTAAAAATTAAAATCTCTCTTTTAAAACTTATAGTTTTCTACAAAGAGAAGATTTTAAAAATTCAAAACAACCCTCATTGTTTGAATTATTGTGGCCGACCCCTACTAGCTTGGTCACCAAGCAATAGGGTCGGCCCCTATAAAAGAGGATGTAGTCGGCCATTGCTTGGTCACCAAACAATGGACCGGCCCCCTTCTTGTACACCAAGAAGAGCCTTACATTTGGATGGACTTGAGGCTATAATGAGGCTACAACAGGGACCTAGAGGAGAAATTGGTTTTGGCCTTCCGATGAGCTTGAGTATCCCGTGTTCGCCCTGAACACACAACTCAAGTTCATTGATAATAACTCATTCCACTAGAGAGTTATTATCGCACTACCGCACCAATCCCAAATTACATTATGGGCTCCTTCTTATCATGAGTATGTTAGTCTCCCTGTGTTTAAGATAACGAATGTCCACTAATTAAGTAAGTTACTAACAACTCACTTAATTAATATCTAGCTCCAAGAGTAGTACCACTCAACTTCAGTTTCATGTCGGACTAAGTCCACCTGCAGGGTTTAACATGACAATCCTTATGAGCTTCTCTTGGGGACATTCTCAACCTAGATAACTAGGACACAGATTCCTCCTATAATCAACAACACACACTATAAGTAATATCATTTCTCAACTTATCGAGTATATTGATTTATCGAGCTAAACCTCACCCTTTGATAAGTCAAAGAAATAAATATTAAATATATATGCTTGTTATTATATTAGGATTTAGAGCACACACTTCCATAATAACTAAGGTCTAGTTCTTTTATTAAGTCAGTATAAAAAGAACTTACCTAAAATGGTCCTACTCAATACACTTAGAGTGTACCAGTGTAATTTATTAGTCAAGATAAACTAATACTTAATTACACTACAACTATTCTAATGGTTTGTTCCTTTCCATCTTAGTCGCGAGCAACTATTTATAATTTATAAAGTACCGACAACATGATCTTATGAGTGTGACACCACACTCCATGTTATCTACTATATAAATTAATTGAACAATTAAATTTAACAAATAAATGCAGATTTTAACCAATGTGATTCTTTTATTTCAAAAATAAATGTTTACAAAAGATAGGCTTTTAGTATACACTCCAACAAAGTGAACTCCTCCAATGCTGACACTAAGATTTACTTGGTATCCATCTCAAGAAGAGGTGACTAATCTAAGGATCCACACCCAAGCACACTCTCCACTATAAAAATAACTCCTTCTCAGAACAATCCGAAGGTGGAGAAACCTCGTACAAACTCACATAAGCATATAACTCAAAATAAGAAGTAAATACTCAAATAAAAATGAAAATCCTTCTTGCTTGATCTGATTGTTGCTTGTGAATGCTTCTTGTAAGTTTGCTAGTGTAGCAACACTTCAGCCTAAGCTTCCAAGAACTGGCAGAGAGGAGCGTGTAAGAGTTGGTGAAGAGTTATTGCATTTGAACTTCATTGTCACCTTTATACTCTACACTTTTAGGGCTCCCAATCAATTGAGCCTGCTCCTAATCAATTGCCACGTCAGATCCCTGCAATCACAGTCATCCAAAACTCGCAACCTACGTAACGGTCATATCCCAATCGATTGACTAATCGATTGCGGAGGCTTCAATCAATCAATTGATCGATTCAAAGTGTCTCTGTGCTCTCACAGAAGACCCGAAATTGATTAACTAATCGATTCTGGCTGCCTCACTAAATTGTGAGAAAACCTTCCCTAATCGATCGACTGATCGATTGGAGTGTTCCAATCAATCGACTGGTCGACTGAGAAACTCTCTTTGTGTTTTTGATAAACTCCTAATCGATCAACTAATTGATTTGGCTTTAGGTCAATCAATCAACTAATCGATTGCCCAGCCCTATCTCACCAAACACAAGTCTATGTTCCCTTGCCCAACATTCGATCAACCTTGACCTGCTGGGACTTCCTCGTACCTAACATCTGGTCGACCTTGACTTACTATGACTTAATCACCAAGTGTTTATCCAATCCTTTGACCCACTTTGACTTTTCTCCCCGTACCAAGTGTCCAGTCAAGCTTAACCCATTTGGACTTACCATCTCATGCCAAGTGCTCAGTCCTCCATGACCCACTTAGATTTCTAAACACCAGGTGTTTTGTCAACCTTGCCCCACTTAGATTTTCACATACCTGGCTTCACTCACCATGACTTCCTCACTGCCTAACTCACTCACTAGGACTTTCTCACTAACTAACTTCACTCACTAGGACTTTTCACCTAGCTTCACTCACCAAGACTTCTCTCATCTACCTAGCTTCCGTCACTAGGGCTTTCCAACTGCCTAGCTTCACTCATCAGGACTTTCTCATTGCCTAACTTCACTTACTAGGGCTTTTTACTTGGTTTCACTCACCAAGACTTTTCCCATCTACCTAGCTTTACTTGCTAGGGCTTTCCAATTGCCTAGCTTCACTCACAAGGACTTTATAGTTGTCTGGCTTCACTCACCAGAGCTTTCACACCAAGTGTCCGGTCAACACTGACTCACCTGAATTTTCTTCTTCTACCAATCTTTCTGTTAGACTTGCTCTTGCCTAACCTCTAATTAGGACTTCCTAGTCAAGTATCCAGTCAACCTTGACCTACTTGACTTCTGGTCAAAACTTT
Source organism: Zingiber officinale (assembly GCF_018446385.1). Lineage (NCBI taxonomy): Eukaryota > Viridiplantae > Streptophyta > Magnoliopsida > Zingiberales > Zingiberaceae > Zingiber > Zingiber officinale. Next base: position 84,524,651 of record NC_055988.1, read on the forward strand.
ATCCATCAATCTCCATATGGATAATTGCACCTGCAATCTCCATATATTGTCAAACATCAAAATTCAAACATTGAAACTCAAGCTTGAGCCAACTTAAGGTTAGTCAACCTTGACCAAGGGGAAATTGAACCAACAATCTCCCCCTTTTTGATGTTTGACAATACATTTAATTTAGGCTAATCCCATAGTCTCAACTTTTCTTCATGCCAAAGCATGAATGAGAGTTTCCTTTATTCTCCCCCTTTCCAGGCAAATAATTGATAACTAACATTTTGATGCATTATTTTGGCTCTTATATTTAGCATTTTTTCCTCTCGGATGCTTAATTCCATATTATATCATGTTTTACGAGTTGAGATTTATTTGGAGTATTTATGTATATTTATGTATATTTATGTCACTTTTCCTATATTTTCTATAATTTTATCTAAAAAGGTGCATCTTGTTTTGTAGGGAAGCAATCTGGGTCATTGATAGAGATCTAGAGCATCCTGGATCATTTATCCAGATTGGAAACATCTAGGTCATTGATCATGATCAAGTAACCCAAGGGTTCATCAAGAAGTGGAGCTTCAATTCAATGTGATTCCAAATCCAATTTCAAAGGCCCAACTCATACAAGAGCCTAATTCCACTTCCCCTTAATGGATTTGAATCTTTCTCCTTTCACCAACCCAAAAATCCAAAACCCATTAAGAAACTCTTCCATTCCCCTCACCTCTTCCTCACGCATCACGCGCAGCTTCTCCTCATGCACCCTCCTTCTAGTGCCTCACGCCACTTCTTCTTCCTCCTTCGCCAACAGCTAATAGCCTCTCCCGTTTCCTTCACTACTGTTGGCCAGCTATCCACAGTCCACTCTTCTTCTTCTTGATTCCACGCGCAAGTGATAGCAAGCACTCTTTGTTAGGATGTATACTAAAAGCCTAGTTTTTGGTATAAACATTTATAAGAATCACATTGGTCAAATGTCTACATTTATGATAAATGTAGTTGTTCAATTAATTTATATTGTAGATAACATGGTGTGTGGTGTCACACACAGAGGATCATGTTATCAGTACCTTATAAATTATAAACAGTAGCTCACGACCAAGATGGAAAGGAACAAACCATTGGAAGGTCGTAGTGTAATTAGGTATTAGTTTATCTTAACTATATAATTACACTAGTACACTTAGAGTGTATTGAGTAGAACCATTAGAGGTCGTCTCTTTTATACTGACTTTATAAAGGAACAAAGACCTTAGTTATTATGGAAGTGTGTGCTCTTAATCCTAATATAATAACAAGCACATATATTTGATATTTATTTCTTTAATTTATCAATGGGTGAGATTTAGTTCGATAAATCAATAAGCCTGATAAGTTGGGAAATGATATCACTTATAGTGTGTGTTGTTGATTATAGAAGGAAACTGTGTCCTAGTAATCTAGGTTGATAATGTCCCCAAGAGAAGCTCATAAGGATTGTCATGTTAAACCCTGCAGGTGGACTTAGTCCGACATGACGATGAAGTTGAGTGGTACTACTCTTGGACTAAGATATTAATTAAATGAGTTGTCAGTAACTCACTTAATTAGTGGACATTTGACATCTTAAACACAGGGAGACTAACACACTCATAATAAGAAGGAGCCCAAAATGTAATTTGGGATTGGTGCGGTAGTTCAATAATAGTTCTCTAGTGGAATGAATTATTATTGATAAAATTAAGTTGTGTGTTCAGGGCGAACACGGGATGCTTAATTTTATCGGGAGACCAAAATCAATTCCTCCTCTCGGTCCCTATCGTAGCCTCTTGTATATAGAGATTTATACTCACCATATACCCACCTTCTTACCCATCCAATGGGGCCGGCCAAGCTAGCTTGGAACCCAAGCTAGGGCCGGCCAAGACCAAGTGGATAAGCCAAGTTGGTGGCCGGCCAAAGCTTGGGTCCCAACCTTAGGTGGCCAGCCACTAGAATATTAAAAAGGATTTTTTATTAAAATTATTTCTTATATGGATATCATGGTTTTAAAAGAGAGTTTAAAAAAAATTAAAAATTTCCTTTTATAGCTTTCTACAAAAGATTAAGAGAAGAGATTAATCTCTTTCCTTATTTGTAGATTAAAAGGATGGTTTTAATTTTTGGTAAAAACTTTCCTTATTTGTAAATCATCTACATGTTTAAAAGAGAGTTTAAAATTTGAAATCTTTCCTTATTTGTTGATTAAAAGGTGGATTTTAAATTTTAAGAAAACTTTCCTTTTTAACCATGTTCATGATTTAAAAGAGAGTTTAAAAATTAAATATTCTCTTTTATAAGTTTCTACAAGAGATTAAGAAAAGATTTGATATCTTTCCTTATTTGTAGATTAAAAGAGATTTTAATTTTTAGAGATAACTTTCTTTTTATCCACATGTTTAAAAGAAAGATTTTAATTTATAAAATTTCCTTTTTATTAACCAATCATGAAGGGATGAAAATTATTGAAGAATTTTTTTATAAATTTCTAGAGACAAATTAGGAAGTTTTAATTAATTAAAACTCTCCTTGTTTGTAGCTTTAATATGGCCGGCCATATGAATTGATGAGAAGAAAATTATTTTTAATTAAATAAATTTTCTTTTTCAATGCCAAAAGAATTAAGGAAGTTTTTATTAAATTTTCCTTATTTGCCAAAACCAATGATTATAAAAGAGGGGGTAGAGGAGGCTTCATGTGAAGATCTCTATTCTATTTTTTCTTCTCTTTTCTCCTTGGGTATGGCCGGCCCTTTCTTTCCTCTCATCTCCTTTGTGTGGCCGAAACCTTCTCATGGTGGAGATTGTCACGCCCCAGAGGAGTCCCTGTCCGAAGAAATTTCGGCAGCATCTCCCCTGTACGGGAGACAATTTGAAACATTACTACATACAAAATATACATCAGCCATACTCGGCTGGAATATACATACCATAGAAAATGGAAACAACACAACCACGCAGTTTAATATACTCAACCTACTCGGCTGGACAAAAGATAAAATAAGCATAGCAGAATGAAAACGAAGAGAAAATCCACAAATTGCAAAGTTATCAAAACATCACAAATACCAAGTCCACACAACAAGTGTCAAAACATAGTTCTCACAACACCAAATCCAACGAATACGAAATGCAAATAAAGAGAAACAGAACCAAAATCAACTTTCGAATATGACGCGGGACCTAGGACTGGCAGCCGACATCTCTCCAAGCATCCATGACTCATCTATCTGTTACCTGGCGAAAGAAAAACCAATTTTTACGGGGTGGTGAGTATTGGAACTCAGCGGGTAAGGAAAGAGATAGTGCATGAACATAATCAACCAATAAAGAATACCCAAAAGGAATACAATCTCATAAGAGAATAGCAGATAAGAAACTAAAACCATGTTAAAGGTTCATACCTGGAACCGTATCCTAGGCTAGATATAGAAAGTCAGAAATGGTACTAATCTGCTACAGTACTGCTCATAACTACAGAGGTAATGGGTAAGGTATATAAACATTTCCAATTTCTAAACCAAGGTTTAACCACCTACAACGTGAGCATATCTTAACATAAGACAGCATGTCAGCATAAGTGAACAACAGCAAGAAGCAACGGCAACATAAATATACCACAGCAGCATAAGTAAACAGCAGCAGCCAAAGAAGGCATAATAACAGCGTATGCACGGATGGTCACCCCGCCCACCTCTCAGCACCATGACCCCTGTATGGTCGAGAGGCCGGATCAATGACAACTGTACCACCCAAAGGCCGCCACTCCCGCGAGTGACAGGATGGACAGGTGCTGAGTAGCTAACTAGCTACACAGCGAAGGGGGTCCCTGCTGCTTGCAACTCCAGCTACCACTACCCACGCGTGGCCGAGTGCGGCACGACAGGACAAGCGGCATCAACTCCAGCTACCACTCTCTCGAGTGGCCGAGGATGCGGCATGCATGCAATGACATGATGTGAACAATGTAACAGTCATCATATATATAAGCAGAAACAGGTATGCTACATGAAGCCAGCATGCTCAATATCATACATAAATAAACAACAGTCAAAGCATACAAACAGGGTATCTAGTATCTGCTACTGATCATGGACAACAACAAGAGACTGTATAGATATGGAACGAATTTCTCAAAGATTGCGTGGAAGTATCTAGCACAAGAAAAATAAGAGTGGAGTCAAGGTAAACAATCCTTATCCAAAATGATTCATGCACTAAGGTCAAAATACTAAAAGAAAATAAAGCAAGAAATACCCGCCTTTATATGCAGATCGTGTCAACCGTCTTCAATCAACGTCCTGCAAATCACGTGATGTACAATTTAGCTAATTTCATAATGACACTATCTAAACCGAAAACTCCAGCAATACCGAACAACAAAACCCATCTCAACTTTGGAAATCCATTGATCTGGCCATAGAGAAAGGGATCCCGAAACCATCACAATATGTAGGAACCACAGTTGAATTCATGCTTCATTCTATAGATCTACTACCAAAACCATATCCAACTCGATAGAACCCAAGGCACCATAGAATAAATTCCAAGCAAAACACACTAACCAAAACTGACCAAATCCCAAATCCACTCATGAAGAAGAAACAGGGCATCATTGTATTCGATCTACAATCTCAAATCCAACAAAATTCTAAAAAATATAATGAAGCAGTAGGCATCAATGGAAAACCACTGAATCGGTCAAGAAATCTAATTCACAAGGAAGAACCAGAATCATAGAAGAAAGATCTCTGTCCAGAAGCTGGAATCAACAAGACACAACAGAGCCACCTTGCAATCAAACTCCACTTACCCAAAACAGTTGAGCACCATGAAACGCATTAAATCTGTGAAGCAGCAATTGCATCATCAAATGAGGCGAAAAACAAATACCATCCTCCTGTCCCAAATCTTTCGGCTATGCAAGAAGGAAGCCCAACACCATCGCACTAACCAAGGTTACCAAAACATGAAACCTAACTCAAATCATCAAGACAAATCTGAACTAAATCATTTTTAATTGTAACCATCCAAATCCATTGTAAAATCTTGAAAAAGAATCCAATCGGAGCAAGAACGGCAAAGAAAACTTGAGTCACGACACTTTCAATCAATCGGGCAGTAGACAAACGCATAAACTCCTCCCAAGCATCGAGTCTTCACCTCACAAACCTCATACCAACATATTAAAGAGAACTTGCTGGATCAATTAGAGCATACCTCGGCAAGGAGAGGGTCGGCGGCTTGCTGCTCACGTGAGGAGGAGGTCGCCGGATGTGGTTGCGGGAATCCGTGAGGAGAAGAGTGGAAAAGAAACTCGGCGGATGGGGCCGAGGCGACGCGAGAGGAGGAGAGGTTCGGCTGGTGCTTGTGCGGGGAGAAAAGGCCGGCGAGAGTGAGGGACAAAGAGCAGGCGGCTGTGGCTCTTTGGGAACTCACGAGAGGAGAGCCGGCAGGGAGTGGCTCTCGCGAGAGGGAGAGGGAGACGCGGCGGTGGCAGCGTCGCAAGGTGATGAGAAGGGAAGGGATTCGGCGACGGGGAGAAGCAATAGGGCTCGGGAGAATTTTCCCTTTTATAACTTAGGGACTTGAAAAATCAAACCCTAAATTCATTTCTCAATCAACTCCCACTTTCGGGTATTCCAAACAGACCTTTTCCAAAGCCTATATTTTATCCCCTCAAAATACACCCTATGGGCTCTGATTAAATCTAGAAACATTTCTAAAAATTTCTAAAAATTCCAATAAAATTATTTATCAAATAACCTTATTATTTAAATATTATTTGAGTGCCGTATTTTACAGAGATAGCTTTGGTGGCCGGATCTAAGAAGGAGAAGAATGAGAGAAAAGAAGCCTCTTTTCTAGCATCCCTTGGAGCATGGTGGTGGTGGCCGAACCTCTTCATCCTAGGAGAAGTTTTGATTGCCGAAACTTGTAAGGAAGAAGAAGGTGCTTGGTGGTTCTCATCTCAGAAGATCGTTGCCCACACAATGTCCGAGGTTAGAAGAGGAATACGGTAGAAGATCAAGAGGTCTTTCTAAAAGGTATAACTAGTATTTTTCCTTTCCGCATCATACTAGTTATTTTTAGAAATAATACTAAATACAAGAGGCATGCGATTCTAGTATTTCGAATTTGTTTTCGATGTTGTGTTCTTTATTTTTTCTTTTCCTTGTGATTTGATTGTTCCTTTCGGTTAACCTAAAGTTATTTTAGGAAATTAAATATTAGCTTTCCTTAAAAGGTTTTGTCTAGTCGGTGGTGGTTGTCCCCATATCCAAGAAGGCCATGTGCCTCGCCACGTTAGTACTGGGAACCAATTATGGAAATTAATATTTAATGGAATTAATAACTTAGGTGATTTGGATCGAACGTGTTAAGTTCCGCAGGAGATCCAAGTCAAAACCTAAAAGAACAAATAGATTAAACTTTGGATCAAACGTGTTATGTTCCGCAGGCGATCCAAGTTTAATTTAAAAGAACACATGGTAGCTAGGAAAAGGTTCAGACCTTTGTGTAAAATTTTTATACAGTGGAACCATTAGGTTTTCCGAGTAGCAACCAACACTCTTGGCATGGAAAACAAGCTTCAGTGACGACTCTATTCGAGCTCAGCTCACCGGAGAGGTTTTTCCGGTGTTCTCCTCTACTTCCCTTGCTCCCTAGAGTCCTTGCCATAGTGACAATGGCAATGCACTTCAAGAGGCAGTGGCGATAGCGAGCTCCGAGCATTAATCTTGCTGGAGAGGTTTCTCTAATGTGACCTCCACCTTCCGACACTCTTCCAATGCATCTACCTTCTGGGGTTCATGTGGCAGAGCAAGAAGGAGTTTGGCAATCCATTTCACCATTACCAGCCAACTTTAATTGGAGAGGGTTTCTTCATGTGAGAGTCATCCCATCGTTGTTGGTGAAGTAAGCAGCAAACCGACAATGTGCCACTATTCACCGAAGTTAAGGGTTCAATCTCCAGACCCCTATGTGACGGCAAGGGTAGTCATTTGGAATTGAAAGTTGAGTGTGAATTGTGGAGTGGTAACTTAGTTTTATTCATGTTGATGTTTATTAATTGTGGTTGAATGCTTGTATTGAACTTGATTTTCTATGTTTAAATTGCACGTACTATGCTTAAATAGTTTCATGCACACAACTTATTTAATGAAATGTTCCAATCGTAGTTAGGTTCTAATTCATGCATGTCATGTGTTCGATGAAATATGTCTTTAAATAGTTAGGTTCAATTTGATGTATCTTTGTGTGCTTAACTCTTGCTTTGTCCTACTCTTTCAATTGCTAAATTTTATGTCTTCATTTAAATGCTTTGTTAGATTAGATTAGATTTCTTTAATGCTTAGTTCGTTAATTGTAACCTTTATGCTTTCTTTAATTCTAGTGCAATTGTAATGTAGGTTAGGTTAGCTTTCCTTTACTTGTATTGTCTTTCCTTTACTATATTAGGTTTCATTTAATGCTTTGCTATTTCATTCCTTAGTTTAATTCTGTTGATAGGGAAATTATAGCATAGAGTGACAATGCGTTGTGAAATCACTATTAGCGGGTAGATAGGATATTGTTCATTTCATTAGGGTAAATTTCATACTTGTTTTGCTATCTTATTTGTTAGGTTTAGAATCAAAATCCAAAAACCCCATTTCCATATCAAAAATCCAAAAATATAAATAACATATAATCCTATGGTTATCATTCCATCGTTGCATTCATTGGGAGATGACTCGAGTTGACCCTATTCTATACTGGCATAGATAGATTCAGTACTTAATTCTTTTGATATCGCATTACGATAGTACATTCTATTAAATTGGTGTCGTTGCCAGGGAGTGTTAGCGGTGTTTGGTGATCTTAGGATTGTTTTTCTATTTTTCTAAAGAAAAAAAAATTGGTTCCTTGCTTCTTTGTTTCTTGATATATCCATGTGTTTTGTCATGATTATTTCCCGTGTCTAGTGATTTCATTGCCATTGTTTCAGGTAAGATAGGGAATTTCTTTAAGTTCAACATGAATATTAATTCTCAGCAATTTGGAGGCTTTAATGAATATCACAATTCAGATACTAAGCAAGTGAGGCACATATGTATTAATTACGGCAGTCCATCTTATCCAGTTGCTATATGCTACCTCATCCGAAAGACTGCTAGATTTCCTATAGAACCCTAGTATTCCTAACATCAATATCACGAGACGTATGATTCAACTAAGCACTTATAGTCATGAATAGGGTAATTATTCCAGTCAGTACTTTCAACCCCAGATTCTAGAGCAGCATGGATATTTTCAACCCAATACTATCAACCCCAATAGATTCCTGAGCAGTATAGGATACACAGTAATAAGCTATTGAGCATCCTCGATGTTACTATTTACACTGGATGGACCATCAAAATTTTATGCATGTAATCAAGCAACAACAATTGAATCAATCTTTTTCAGCATATCAGAGGTCATTAGGATTATAGGGTGATTCAATGCTTACATGGTCATAAACATTTTAGCAGGTCGAACCCATATTCTCAGATACATTCAAGGGCTCTAATGAAGAAATCCTTGTGAAAGAATGTGAAGAGATTATGCAGTTTACCTTACAGTTGTAACAACAAGCCACTCTTGATGCAACAAGGATACAAAATTTGCAAATCTAATTAGACTAGATGACATTATCCATTAGCCAGATGCTAGCACAAGGCACCAGTCCATCTCCCTCAGAGGATATTTTTTATAGTATTAACATGCATGAGGAGATGGATTATAGATTTAGTGGTATTCTTGTATGTGATTCAGCTATTCTATAGAAATCCTCTATTTCTCTATGTTGTGATGATGGAGTTGTAGTGGATGCAATTACTATTGATGATGCATGCAAAATATTATATAAAAGTATTAATGTTGCAAATATTGTTGGTGAAGATATTATTATGTCAGATATGGAGGACAATACTTGTGTGTTGCCAGCTACTCATGCTCATGATATTATTATAGCTGATGTTGAAGTAGAGATAATATCTACAGAATTATGTTCTTTAGTTGTGCAGCCATAAGTACTAGAGTTCGAGCAGCAATCATTAGAGTGGGAAGTGGTGGATAGCTGGAAGCCCCCAGACTTGACACTTCCACTACTGCCGAAGTCTCCATTGATGCTGAACAAGGCCCCATTATCTCTTGTAATAATTGAGCTTCCAGAATGGATGCTCCAACTGAGTCACCTTCGCACACCAGAGAGACTTTTCCAAGAGGTGATGATATTGGAGAGAGTAGCCCAGGACTATTCTGACCACATGAAGAAGGCTTGCACCTCACCTCGGTCCACTCCACCTCCGGCGTGGATTTTATTACTGAACCGTCGTCAATTGTCAGGATGGATTGTTCATCTAGTTGCTCCCTTTCCTGAATAGATATTATTTTTGAATTACATTCAGCCGCTAGGACTCAGGGGAGTTTTTGTGTTCCCTTTCCTTTTCCTTTTCTTTTTCTTTATAAATATGGTTGTCTTGTTTAGTTGTCTTGTTTTGCTTATCGAGTGATTTTTGAATTTTGTTTTATTGATTTTGAATAAATTCCCTATGCATATCTTTATATCATCTTGAAAGTCGTAAAAGCTAGTTAAGTTTGATCGTCGAACTTTGGAATCGCTTAGCATGAGTGACTTCATTGATTGCATATGGTTGCTAGTATGATGATGGATTTTATTTTGATCAATTAAGGTTGATCATTTTATACATAGTGAGGACTTTAGCCATTCTTATTCATCTCCCTCATTATGTGTGGTTTTCACTCTTGATGATCGTTACTCTAGAACTTACTTTGCTCCTTTTTGAGACCATATTTAGCATAAGTTGCATGATTCTGATGAAGTCTATCTTGTTTATTTCCTCCTATTCTTTGTGATGCATGATTTTTTGATAACATCCTTTTCATCCTTGGTTGTTTCCATCTTTCCCCCACCCCACTCCCCCTATCTTATGTGACTTTTCTTGCTATTCTTTTGATATTGAAACATTGGATTGTTATCTTGTTGAGTTTATTGTTCAAGACAGTCAAATTTTAAGTGTGGGGGAGGAGATGTATACTTTTGGAAGAGAAAGGTTAGATTCGAAATATACCATGAGTGAGCCATGCTTGATCAATAATCTACCCCTTTGGGTAATTAAGGCATAACTTAAATTCTACATTCTTCCTCTTTGACATACATTAAAAATTCTTCTCCCAAAGAGTTATTAACATGTTGCTCACAACCTCACTTGTTGTTCACAACATCACAATGAAGGTCTCATACCCTTCATTCATCTCCAATGCTCACCCTTGAGCATTGACCCATCATACAATGCGTATCCACATTCACACTTCACAATGAAGATATCCAATCTTCCATTGCTTTCATTGTTTTGGAATAAAATCAAAGCCATATCTTTAAAGAGTAGCTCCCCCTCAAAACATGTTCCAAAGTTCTGTCATTGCATCAACACTGACTTGGAATTCTAAACCTTTAGGAAATCCAAAATTTGAAGTTTTGAGGTTCAAAATCTAACCTTGAAACCAAATCTCATCCTAAGCTCCAACTTAGTCTTCTTTAATCAATCCTTTCTTTTTTTATCAAGAAAAATTACCCTTAAAGGCATATAAATGCATTTATTCAGGTTGGAAATGGTTAACAGGACTAAACATGGCTTAATGGACTAAAATCAGACCAAATTAGCCAAAATTAGCTTTTTTCAATCGATTAAAGTTGAGATGCAATCGATCAAAGTCATTCAATCGATCAACTGATCAATTCCACGAGCTTTTGTTCATGGAAAAAATACTTGAATCGATCAACTGATCGATCAAGGGGCAATTGATCACTTGATCAATTTTGGGAGCATCTGCTCACAAAGAACCCAGTTCAATCGATCAACTAATCGATTGAACAAGCCCAATCGATCAACCGATCAATTGAACAAGCCCAATCGATTGGATTTCTAATTTCTTAAAATTAAATTTTAGTCGAATTTCAAAATTTCTAAATAATTCTATGATTTTTCAAAAAACCCAAAATTTTACATAGACATTATTTAAGTCACATGCTATCTTGGAAAAATAGTTTTCTAAGAAAATACATCTCATTTTCAAAGATTGACACAAACTTGGAAACTCTTGAAAACTTTAATGTTTTCCTCTAGTGTGTGTTTAACTATACAATGGTGATTCCTATCAAAAGATAATCTTCACAAAGGTTTTCTAAAAGTATTTTAAAATAATTTTCAAAACCAATTTCCAACCATGTTCTTTGAACTAAATGCACATGACTTGTTCACCAACTTTTCCACTGATTGGGTAACAAATAACTATGTGTTCCGATGAAATTAAAACTTAAAGCGATGCACTAAATCAACATCTTGAGTTTTGTTCATCCTCCTAATATCTCACTGGTATCCAATGTGCACTAAAACACATACAAGTTAACTTATGACCTTTGTGAGATGTAGATATTGGTTTTCCCTAATCTAAGGGTTAATGCATATCTATTTAGGCATTTAAATTCTGATCATCCACCAAGGATATAATATTTTAATTAATGTCATTGTCCTTAACTATAAGGAATTAAAATGCATGGTGATTTATACCATACATCAAAATGAATATTTTCAAAAGAAAACCTACTATAGCTACATGATGTATGTATGACATGTCATGATATTTTTATTTTTCATAACAAATATGAACGTAAAATATGATATCATGGCATATGATAGGCAAACAATCATGGAAATTTAGCATAAATAATATACCTATATTATCTATCTAAGTTTTTCTAATTAGTTACTAGATTTAAAGAATAGTCCTATGTTTGTCCTTATCTCCTTAAGAGAATGTCAAAATCTCAATTTGGCATTTCTTTTACTCTTCTTATTTGTGTTAATTTTAATTAAGTCCAAATCTTTAAATTTTGGCACATTTTACTCTTCCAAAAGAGTAACATTTAAATCTACTTTTTCAAAGGTTAATAAAACCTTGAAAGTGCATCCAAGTGTCAACTTCATCAAGATTAGGTTAACTATAATTCCAATTAGAGTTGACACTCTTTAAATCTATCTAGGGAATAGAGAACACACTCTTAGGAATCCAAAACATATTGGTGCTCCTTGGGTGTACTAGGTACTCACTAGAGATAACTTTCCAAGTTACCTTTCTAATGACCTTCCTAGGCTTCTTAGAGACCTTGGTCACACTCACCTCCTCTAGGTCAACTCTAGGGATAACTTCCCTTGTGACCTTCTTATTGACTTTCTTAGACTTCTTAAATGCCTTAGTCACATCGGTATTTTCAAGATTAACTCTAGAAATGACCTCCCTTGTAACCTTAACTTGACCCCTAGACCTAGAGTTAGTTCCATAACTATATGGAACTTTATGGTATGAAGACACATTCTTCTTGGCTTTAGGTTTGTATCTCAAACCTCTATGGCCATTGAATGACTCTTCCTTATCTATTCCTAGGTTTTTGTTCTTAGACCCTTGGACACCATTCATCATTTTATTAAGGGTCTTTTCTAAGTTATCAAGTCTTGACCTCAAGAATTGATTTTCCTCCCTTAAGTCCTCAAATTTTGACTTTTTATTGAAACTTTGAGTTTTCTTTTTCTTAGGCATATATCTAATTTCTTTAGATTTCTTGCCTAAATTATTATCTACATTCCTAACCTTAGGTGAGGTAGTTTTAGCTTGATATGCTACATAATTTTCCTTAATTCTATCATGCTTTCTATTCTCATGATAAATAGCATTAAAATTATATAAATTACTTCTAGCATGCTTTTTATCATGACTTGAAGGAATTGCTTCAATAAATGATACCTTGGATTTTCTCTTAAGAGCTCCCCATTGAATTGAGCTTCCTCCTTTGACTTTGGTTAGTTTCTTCCCCTTAGGGCATTGACTTTGATAATCCCCTTTTTTATTACAAGAAAAGCACACAATGTGCTCCTTTCCTTTTAGTACAATAAGGCCGACTTTCTTTGGATTCTCCTTGCCCTTAGGTGTCAATTGACCCTTCTTCTTGATCAACTTAGGACACTCACTCTTGTAGTACCCTTTTTCCCCACACTCAAAACAAATAATTGTAAGTACCCCAAGCTAGTTTTGATACGATCAACCAAGTCAGGTTAGGTCCTGTTGGTATTTAACCCCTGTGTCTAAGTATGCAGGAACTTAGGAGCACAGGAAGTTGGACAAAAGATGTAATTAGCGAAAAGGATGACACGAGAGAAATCTGACGGGCTCAGTGCGTCCGAGAGACGAGGTGCTGTGGAAGAGTATGCGGGCGGACGAGAAGGAGACGTGTGACATTTCTGAGGGACAAGAAGCCATAACAGAAATTTGCTCGAAAAGGTCGGAAGCTGGGTTTGGGTGAGCCATATTTCGAATGACCAAAATCACCCATGCAAGCGAAAATAGAGTAGAAGACCGGGACCGAAAAATAACAAAAAGTTGATTTTTTGATCCGAGGTGCCCTGACCAAGTCCGAGGTGCCCCGACCAAGTTCGGGGTGACTGGACCTATCCGAGGCGCCCGGACTTGGTCCTGGCACCCAGACCAGAAAATTTACCCAAACGTAGTGTGGCGCATTGCGTTGCGATGGGAATAAAATTTATCCCCATAGAGGCACCTGGAACCCTTCCAGGCACCCCGACCAGGGCTATAAATACAGCCCTAGTCCCAGAAGGTCAAAACAACACTTGTAATTCCTTTCTTTTCAATTTTATTCTATAACATAGGGCTTCAACTGTTGTAAGAGGCTTCTCCACTTGAAGGAGACATTAGTGCACTTTCAACTTCCTTGGATTAATAACCTTCCTAGTTGTAACAAAGTAAACTCTTTTCGTGGCTCTTCCTTTCTTTATTTAGTCTCTTATTTATTTTATGCAAGTGTTAATTCCTATAAAGCTATAAAGTTTGAGGAAGGTTCATTTGTTTTTTACAGGGCTATTCACCCCCCCCTCTAGCCAGCCGCCAAGGGTGCTACAAGTGGTATCAGATCAAAGTTCACTTCAGGAGGACAAATTGTCGAATGAAGCACACGAGATGGCTGGACCGAGGATCAATCCATCGAAATTCGAGGGAGAATTTACAAGCTGAAAGAAAAAGATGGAGGTATTTTTTTAAAATAGATTTTGAATTATTAATAATTATAAAATATGGTTTTGTAGCTCCAAAAGACAAAGAAGAATATCAATGGACGAAAAAGAAGCAAACTGACTTCATGGAAAATGGCAAAGCAGAGTTCTATCTGCTAAATGTATTACCACCACAAGAAGTCAACCGGATCGTAGTCTACGAGTTAGCCAAGGAGCTCTGGGAGAAATTCCTAGAACTACATGAAGGGACCTCAGAGGCAAAACTAGCAAGACGGGACCTGCTTTGAAACTAGATCAGCAACCTCCAGTTAGAAGAAAGCGAAACCGATGCACACCTCCACTCAAGAATAAAGGAGCTCATCACCGGACTCACAAATCTCAGAGAAAAGGTAACCAACCGAGATTCACTAAGGTACACACTTAACACATTTCGTAGGACTCTGAAATGGTCAACCTTAGTAGATGCATATTTCATCTCTAAGGATTTAGAGGTAGGAACTTTAGAAGAACTCTTTTCAACTTTTGAAATTCATGAGTCAAGATATGCAGGTCTAAAGAAGGAATCAAGGCAAAATATTGCCTTAAAAGCTAAAATGGATGAACCAGATTCTGAGACATCACTTGACGATGATGAAACTGCATTAATGGTAAGAAAATTTAAAAAATTATTTAAATCTAATAAATTTAATCAAGTGCAGGGTAGAAGAAGGAAAAGAAAGGTAAAGTGCTACCACTGTAATAAAAAAGGGCACGTGAAAGATAACTATCCAAAATTAAAAAATAAGGACACAAGCAAGGACAAGGAAAAGAACAAGAAGCCAGCTCAAACCGACAAGCACAGAAATCTCAAGGCAACATGGGACGACACATCATTCGAATATGAGATAGAAGCCCTTCCCAGACTTGCGCTAGTAGCAAGCCACCAAGAAGACGAAGATGAAACAAGCTTGTCTAAAATGAGCATCGAGAGCATTGATGGAGGGGGGCGACATCGGAAAAAAGTAATACTTCAGGGGGAGCTTCATATTACAAAATCGACAAGGTAAGTCAAGTACGATCTCTTCCTCCTGACAAGTTATTTTAGTTCATAAAACTATTATTGAAAAATTATTATAAATTAGAGAAATAGAATAAGGATTTAAAATCAACCTTAGCTGATTCTTATCTGATCCTGTCTGAGAAGCTTGACAAGATGGAGAGCTGGGAGAAAAAACCTACCGCTGGTGAAGAATAATACCTATAGAACAACGATCCGAGAAACCCAAAGCGGATCGGGGAAAATAGAGTCACTGAATGCTCTCCTTGCGCGAAGATCCAATGACGAGAGAGAAATATAATCAAAGAGAAACCCAGATTCAGAGCTTCCAAGACTTCCTGCGCACAAGAGACCAGCCAACACTATCGTCAGTGACCCAAGACCGGGGTTGGAATCCCTGGCTAGGCCCTCCAACGCTCAAGTTAGTGATCTCTCTTAGTGTGGAAGAAGGAAGAAGAAGATGAACAACAGTTGAAAATTAGGGTTATGAATGTGCGCAATGATGTCAACTTACCTAGCCAACGGAGAGGATTCCCATTTTTATACAACTTCATATAACCTCCGTAGTCATGAAGTGGACCCCGGCTTGTTAGAGTTTGTTATAAGATGACGTAAGCTGCGTACTTGCGGTAAATGACTTTTAAGGAATCTTTTTTGTACCCCAGATGTACCTTCTTTGTCATCTAGTACCTGCAATATAGTCTAAAAGCACATTTCCCGCCAAATATATAACATCTGTTATACAATCACATACTGCAAATATCTTCCTGCACTGCTTTATTTGAAATATTACTTCTCCTTTGTTTCACAAGTTCTTTTAAAGTATTTCTACCTTTCCTACAAGTCCCTCCTATTTTTACTACATCATAGATAACTTAATATACTATTGTTTCTTGTATTGATCGAGGCTGAGCTTAATTAGGTTTGATCAATTATTATTACCTCTCATGAGGCTCCTTGGGCAGTGCTCGTCCGGGCTCCTTTATATTTATTATTCTAGCTAGCCCTGGGCTATATTTTATCAAGTATCTTTTCAAGGTATTAGTCAACCCGGTAGATATTGCCTTTCCTTCTTAAAGGCATGTCTCAGTCGATACTAGTCTACTCACTCGGAAGTATATCCCGGTCGATATTGGCTTTCCTTCTTAAAGGCATGTCTTGGTCGATACTGGTTTACTCACTCGGAAGTATATCCCGGCCGATATTGGCCTTCCTTCTTAAAGGCATGTCTCGGTCGATATTGGCCTGCCTCCTTGGAGGCACATACCCCAACCGATATTGGCCTACTTCCTTTGAGGCATATGCCGGCCGATATTGGCTTACCTCCTTTGAGGTATATCTCGGGCGATATTGACCTACCTCCTTTGAGGTATATCCCGGCCGATATTGGCCTACCTCCTTTGAGGTATATCTCGGCCGATATGACCTTTCCTTCCTGAAGGTATGTCTTGCTCAATATTGGTCTACCTCCTTTGAGGTATATGCTGATCGATATGGGTCTTCCTCCTTGGAGGCATATCCCGGCCGATATTGGCCTACCTCATTTGAGTTATATCCCGGCCGATATTGGCCTATCTTCTCCGTTTGGTTATCTCCTTTCCCTTCCTTATCGGGGACCCATGAAACCTAACCCATATCATTGTCGATTAGAAGATTTTGACAAAGTAAAAATAGAAAATGAAAATTGAAAAAGGAAATAGAAAATTTGAAAAGTCATGCATGCTCAACTTTTATTCCTTCTAATTTTAGAAATTATTCAGGACTTAACTGATATCTCAAATATCATAAGGGTCAAATTAGAAAAATATCACAGAAATATATTCCTAAGAAATTATTAATTAATCATGTAGGAAGGAATCTATTTTGGATTCTAAAAACATATTTAGATTGATTGTTTTTAGACTTATGGCTTTCAAAGAGAAAATTAAATATTCAATTTCTTTAAAAAGTTTTGTCTAGAAAGTGGTTATTGTTCTAATATCTAAGAAGGTCTAGTGTCTCGCCACAACCTATAAACCAATTATTAAAATAAGTATTTAATTGACTAACTGTTAAGCATTTAGTAGTTATAAAAATGCTTTAAATTGTTTGTCAAAATTTATGATAATTTTAAGTTATTTTAGCAAAGTTATGTTTTTGTAAAACTTTATTTAAACATTTTTTTCGTTATAAAACTTTCTATGAATTAATTATAAAAATGTAAATTTGTTTAATTTTGCCTAAAATTAAAGAATTTTTTCCTGTTCAACCCTTATTAATTTTTTAAAGGAGTTTTTTGTTCAAATTATAGTTTTCCCTTAGACTTTAATTTAACTTTTCCAAAGTCATTTTAAAAGTACCTCATTTTTAATATAATTAAAAGGGGGAGTAGTGAAGATTAACTCTAGGGGGAGGGTAGTACAAATTTTATACTTGCAATTTTTTTTTTTTGCACATTACTTGTAAATTCTTTTACTTGCAAAAATTATACCTGTTATTTATTTGTAGATTACCCTAACTTAACTTAGGTTTGTTCAAATCAAAAAGGGGAGATTGTAAGTACCACAAGGTAGTTTTGATATGATCAACCAAGTCAAGTTAGGTCATGTTGGTATTTAACCCCTGTTTCTAAGTGTGTAGGAACTTAGGAGCATAGGAAGTCCAGCAAAAGATGAAACTAGCGAGAAGGATGGCATGGGAGAGAGCCAATGGGCTCAGTGCGTCTGAGGGACAAGGTGCTGCGGAAGAGTACACGGATGGATGAGAAGGAGGCAAGCGATGTTTCTGATGGACGAGAAGTTGGAGTAGAAGTTTACTCGAGAAGGCCGGAAGTTGGGTTCGGGTGAGCCCTATTCCTGATGGCCAAGATCACCTATGCGAACAGAAATGGAGTAGAAAACCAAGACCGAAAATTAACAAAAAGTTAATTTTTTTGTCCAGGGGGTCCCGACCAAGTCTGGGGTGCCTGGACCTGTCCGAGCACCCGAACCTGGTCCATGCACCCAGATTCCGGGTGCCCGAAACCCTTTCAGGTGCCCAGACCATAAAATTTAGCCAAACACAACGTGGTAAGTTGTGTTGTGATGGAGATAAAGTTTTATCCCTAAGAGACGCCTAAAACCCTTCCAGGCGTCCTGACTAGGTCTATAAATATAGCCCTCGTCCCAGAAGGTTAGAACAACACTAGTAATTCATTTCTTTTCAATCTTATTCTGTAACTGAGGGCTTTAATTGTTGTAAGAGTCTTCTCTGCTTAAAGGAGACTAATGTGCGTAGATCTTATAATCATTTACACATGTTTGGCGCACATCTACTTGTATTTCATTGGCATAATCTATGTTTATTGCACCCTATTTCTTTATAATGTCATACTTCCATTATATTTTGTTCAGAGATCTGCTCTTTACTTGTTTTGATTGACAGAACGTGATTTGGAGTAAAAACGGAGCTTAAATGAAGTCTAGAGCTTCCAGAGTGTCACGGGCATGCGAAAACTAAGTTCTTGCAGGTTCTAACCGTGCGGAGACCACACAGCCATGTGAAGGTCATGTGGGGGCCGTGTTGAGGCCGTGTGAATGTCACACGGTCGTGTGAAGGCCGTGCAAAATTTTTAGCACTGTAGACCAAAAGTAAATGGCCATAACTTTGTGCTCGGTTGGAGGTTTTGTGCTGGTCTTTATACCAATTTGTAGATAACTTCAAGATTTACAACTTTAATGAAGACTTCAACCAGATAAAACCCCATCTTGATGGTGTAAAATATGTTACAATGAAATATAGTCATTCAAAGCCAAGTCAAGGGGTGTGCAAGGGGTGTGTGAGCTCCACACGGCCTTGATGCACGGCTATGTCAATTCACATGGTCATGCGGTGTAACCAGAGTAGAAGAAATGCACGGTCGTGTCAATTCACACGGTCGTGCGGTGTAACCAGAGCAGAAGGAAGGCACGCCCATGTCAATTCACACGACCATGCGGTGTAACCAGAGCAGAAGGGAGGCACGGCCGTGTCAATTTGCACGGTCATGCCACTCAACCCGAAGGGAGAAGGTAGTTGGCTGTGAGGATCTCGCACGGCCGTGGCACAAGCCGTGCGGCGCCCGCATCCTAACTTATAAAAGGGTCAAGAACCCTATTCTTGGGGGTATCTTTGGTTTTGGACTCCGTCCCTCTCCTTGGGAAAGGATTCTCCCCTCAAGGGAAACCCTAGAGCCTCATCCACCACCATCCCTTGACGTTCCGTCCATCTCCAGAGCAAGGAGGCATCCCCAAGACATCAGAAACCTCGGCAAGCATATCTTCTTCCCCTTCTTCTCACATCAAGGGTTGTAAGTATGCTTTACTTTATATTTTGGGATTGTTGTTCCCTCACAATGGAGTAGATATCCTCCTCTAGGATTAAGAAGTATTTGTAATGTGATGGAGATGTGGAACTATATAGATTCGTGATATTTCTATTCAATGACTTGTTAATGCCTTGTTCATGATGAATTGTGTGTGTGACATATTTATATTTCTTTGCATGCTTTGTTGATTGATGTGGAGGATTTTTAATCACACAAAGAGGATGTCGTAGAGCGTATTGACCAAGGTGTCCTAGTGACAGGGGTAACCCTTTCCGGACGTCTAGGACGTTCCCTTAAAAGGAGAAACAATCCCTTAGGAATTACTGCTCTCATAGAAAGAGTGCTCTAGATCGTATACCCGAGGGGCCCTAGTGACAAGGGTAACCCGTTCACGGACGTCTAGGATATTCTCTTGAAAGGAGAGGCTATTCCTCCATAAGGAAGTAGGAAACCGTACCAAATCTCTACCTTTATCCTTATTGTTATTTACTAGACATGTATTCCTATGATCTACCGAGGTGCCCTCGTGACAGGGGTTAACCATTATAGGATTTCACAGGAATCGTCTCTATTTGATACTTAGGGATATTGACCAATTTAACTTCCTACAAGAGCATGGACATAGAGGGTAGAAACTAAGCAATCTATATAATATCTCCTAGTATTATAATAAAATTGAAATCCTAGAATCCATCTCCCAAAGCTCATTCCCTCCAAGATCAATCCTCTCTCTCTCCTCTCTCTTCATCTCAACCTTCTTTCCCTCTCTTTAATCACACTCATTAGTTCGTAAGCATCAAAGTCAACTTTCGACCGTCTAAATAACTTACTTTGTGACATCTCTAGTGCTTAATCAACAGTCCATATGGTTCGACAATCTTATATATTACTAATGACGAATCCATGCACTTGCAGAATTGTAACAAGTTTTTGGCGCCGTTGTCGGGGACTATTTTCGATTAACATTAGTTGATTAGCATATGAGTTACTCTAGATATTTTTCTTTTTATTTTTGTATTTTTCTTTCTTGTTTTCATTATGCATCTTGTTTCTTATCTTTAATTCTACATTTTTAGTTTTTCCTGTAATTTTTTTTAGATATCTCGAGCACTAACATGTCAAGCAGGGCCTTAAGAGATTTCTCTGCACCCATTTCTGTAAGATTTTTATCTCCCATTGTGTAGCCTCACATTAAAGTAGAAAGTTTTCAACTAGAGCCAAAGTTAATTTTCATGATACAAGGTCACAAATTTGGAGGAGAAGCATCAGAAAGTCCTTATCTGCACCTTGAAACATTTCTAGAGCTTTGTGATATGGTGAACTGTGAGGGTGTCTCAGTGGATGCAGTTCGATTGATGGCATTTCCTTTCAGTATTAAGGATAAAGTAAGGACTTGGTTATATTCTCTTCTTCCTCAAATCATCACAAGTTGGGAACAATTGGAGAAGCAATTTCTGAATCATTTTTTTCCTCCAAGTAGAATAATTTATATGAGGAATTGCATCACAAATTTTGCTCAGGCATATGGAGAATCATTATTTGAAGCATGGGACATATTCAAGAGTCTACAAAGACAGTGCCCTCATCATGGTTTGGAGAAATGGCTGACCTTACACATATTCTATAGGGAAATTTCTTTCTCAGATAAGTGTTTGTTAGATTCATTAGTTGGAGGTTCTTTTATGGACAAGAATGTAGATGAAGCATATACATTGATTGATCAAGTAGTATTGAACCTCCATGAATGGTCAAGCAAAAGTTGGATTGAATCTCCTTCAAAAATTCAAGAAGTGCAAGTCGTAAATGCAAGAGAGCCTGTCAAACAAAATACAATTCAACCATCTAAGATTTTTGAAATCCACAAGTCACAGAATGAGGAGTTCAAACATTTGGTGGCAAAGATTGATAGCATTATTTCAAAATGGTTCAAACAAGATCCCCCTCCTACACAAACAGTGTCTAGTGAACAATGTAATAATTTTAAGTTGAGAAGTGACAATAATCATGAAGAACTACTGAAAAAGGATTTGTTTAGAATTGAGGAGAAGAACAATAGAAGACCTCAAGAACTCAGTTTCATTACTCCAGGAAGTTCCCAAAGGCCACAAGTACCTTTCCCTCAATGATTAATCACACCTACACTAGATAAGCAAGTTGGACCTCCTCCGCAAGCTCAAAGGAAATATGGGAAAAAGGAAGTACCTTTCCCAAGACCTTCACTAAAGGTTCCTTTTCCACAAAGTCTAGTGAGGGTCAATGAAAATGAAGACTTTGGTAAATTCTGTGACACTAATATGGTTGAGTGTAGATTTCTGGATGTATATGAAGATAATGACTCTTCAGACGAAGATTGTGATGATAATGTAGTGGATAACAAGTTTTCAGATTTACCTTCTGGGTTTATAGGGTGTTATGATGAAATTGAATTTTCAGATGATGAATGTGATGTGGTAGCTCAACTTAAAACTGCAAATAAAGTTAGTGATCCTCCTATAGATGATTCTCCCACTGAGGATATTGATGTTGGTTTATTTTTTGATGCTTGTGTTGATAATGATGTTATGAAAGGAAGTGTAGGGAGCTATGTTGTGGAAGCAGCATCTCAAGAATCACCTCCTTTATCCACATAACCTTATGAGATTATGAGAGTTGGAAGGATTGAACATGTTGTGGACCAATATGTAGGGACTTGTGCAATAGAAGCAAGGCCCCAAGAATCACCACTTTTAGAGGCACCACTACTTGAGCTAGAGCTAGAGCTAGAGCCAATACAAGATTCAGATGTCACATCCGCATGTTTAGAACTTTCAGGTATCTCTCAGCAAAGCAAGGTTAGTATCCTTTTGAGCTTTTAGAAAGTTTCATAGATGTACCAATAGTAGATTTTGTTAAATGTGATTCAATTTATGATACATACTTAGTTTATCTTAATAAAGTTCTAGTTCTATCTAATATAGCATGCTTGGGAGAGGTATGTTTTTCTTTTGGGTGTGTAGATTTTCATGGGGCCTATAATTGAAAGCTCGATCTGAACCGTCTTCGACCTCCAGAAAGAATTTCCAAGAAGACGAAGATGGAGAGAGTGATTCTTCACTTTTTGATGAAAGCTCCCTCCATAATAAGAGCCCTTGGTAAGAGGGTGATAAAATATCTTACCCCTCCGAGAGCGAGATTTAGATGAATCTAATGAGGTGGTCGAGCTAATGACCTTAAACAAGCGCTTCTTGGGAGGCAACCCAAGTTTAATCTTGTTTTCATTCATTTTTTTAGTTCCTTTCTAGTTTCATTTCTTTCCTCATAATAAGCATGTATCCTCTACTTAATTTTTGTTGTCAATTTTCTTTTATAGAACTCAAAGATTAGTAGGAGTGCAATTACATGATGGAGAAGTTAATGACATGGGCATTTGACACGCATCATTTGGTAACTTCTCTTACTTTTAATCTCCTCCACATTGTTTTTAGCTTTCATTGGGACAATAAAAAGTTTAAGTTTGGGGGGATGCATTAGATGCATTTGGTTTAGTTTAGTTTTTGCTTATTTCTTTTGCATAATAAATTTTTCCTAGTTGCATCATTCATCACATTATGATTATTTATTCCTTAATGCAAAATACTAGCACGTTTCATCTAGATGTTTATGTTGTGTGATTTGGTATGCTAGTATGTCTATTGATCTTTATTTTCCTATCTATAGTAGCATGAAGTGAGCATTGTTATTATTAGAAGAATTTGAATGTTGGCCTAGTTTTAGGATCTCTTCACATTATGCTTGACTTTCATGGTAGATATTTTTGAAAATAGTCATGATTCATAGAACCGGACTAGTACTCTTGCTTCTATGGTGACCTCTCAACTATATTTTGATTACTGGATAAACTCAGATCATGTAAGCTCATTTCGAAAAATCAATTCCCAAAAAAAATGAAAGTTTATTCAAGTTTGATACTTTGCAAACATTAAAAAAAAAGAAAAAAATAAGGGATAAAAAAATAGTTATCGTGAGTGCAAACTAGCAATTCACCCCTTTGAGACCGAGTTAGGTTACTGGGGAAATGAATGCTATGCTTCTCTTGATATTGAGTATTCCTTTGAGGCCTTGTGTAGACGATGCATAGCATTTTTGAGGGGAACGAACCTCGCGTGTGGCAGGTAAGTGTCTATCGCCGGAAGTATGAGGAACATGATTAAATGAAAATTTGACTAGGCTTAGAGATTGACACTTGAAAAAGTTAAACCACTTATTACACTGAGCACGAAGAACTTCTACTTAGGCCACACTCAAATAATTTTTATATTATGCTCATCAATGAAACTATATGATAGGTTTATATTGATTCATTAGGGATTATTACATACCATCTACACACATAAATCTAGATTAGGGTTTTGCTTGAGGACAAGTAAAGGTTCAAGTCTGGGGGTGTGATGTGCGTAGATCTTATGATCATTTATACATGTTTGGACACACATCTACTTGTCTTTCATTGGCATAATCTATGTTTATTGCACCCTATTTCTTTATAATGTCATACTTCCATTATATTTTGTTCGGAGATCTGCTCTTTGCTTGTTTTGATTGACAGGATGTGATTTGGAGAAAAAATAGAGCTTAAATGAAGTCTAAAGCTTCCAGAGTGTCACGTGCATGCGAAAACAAAGTTCTTGCAGGTTTTGCCCATGCGGAGACCACATGGTCGTGTGAAGGCCGTTTGGGGGCGTGTTGAGGTCGTGTGAATGTCACACGACCGTGTGAAGGCTGTGTAAAATTTTTAGCACTACAGACCAAAAGTAAAATGGTCATAACTTTGTGCTCAGTTAGAGTTTTGGGATGTTCTTTATACCGATTTGTAGATACTTCAAGATCTACAACTTTGATGAAGACTTCAACCAGAGAAAACCCCATCTTGATGGTGTAAAAGACATTGCAATGAAATATAATCATTTAGAGCCAAGACAAGGGGTGTGCAAGGGGTGAGCAAGGGGTGTGTGAGCTCCACACGGCCTTGATGCACGGTCGTTTCAATTCGCACGAGCATGCGGTGTAACTAGAGCAGAAGGCTTGCACGGTCGTGTCAATTCACACGGTCATGCGGTGTAACCAGAGCAGAAGGAAGGCACGGTCGTGTCAATTCGCACGGTTGTGCGGTGTAACCAGAGCAAAAGGAAGGCACGACCGTGTCAATTTGCACGGCCATGCCACTCAACACGAAGGGAGAAGGTAGTTGGTTGTGCGGGTTTCGCATGGCCGTGGCACGGGTCGTGCGGCGCCAGTGCCCTAACTTATAAAAGGGTCAAGAACCCTATTCTTGGGGGCATCTTTGGTTTTGGACTCCGTCCCTCTCCTTGGGAAAGGGTTCTCCCCTCGGGGGAAACCCTAGAGCCTCATCCACCACCATCCCTTGACATTCTGTCCATCTCCATAGCAATGAGGCATCCCCAAGACATCAGAAACCTCGGTAAGCATCTCTTCTTCCCCTTCTTCTCACATCAAGGGTTGTAAGTATGCTTTACTTTATGTTTTGGGGTTATTCTTCCCTCACAATGGAGTAGATATCCTCCTCTAGGATTAGGAAGTATTTGTAATGTGATGGAGATGTAGAACTATGCGGATTCACCATATTTCTATTCAATGACTTGTTAATGTCTTGTTCATGATGAATTGTGTGTGTGACATATTTATATTTCTTTGCATGCTTTGTTGATTGATGTGGAGGATTGTTAATCACGCAAAGGGGATGTCGTAGAGCGTATTGACCAAGGTGCCCTAGTGATAGGGGTAACCCTTTCCGAATGTCTAGGATGTTCCCTTAAAAGGAGAAACAATCCCTTAGGAATTACTGCTCTCATAAAAAGAGTGCTCTAGATCGTATACCCGAGGGGCCCTAGTGACAAGGGTAACTCGTTCACGGACGTCTAGGACATTCTCTTGAAAGGAGAGGCTATTACTCCATAAGGAAGTAGGAAACCGTACCAAATCTCTACCTTTATCCTTATTATTATTTACTAGACATGTATTCCTATGATCTACCAAGGCGCCCTCGTGACAGGGGTTAACTATTACAGGATTTCATAGGAATCGTCTCTATTCAATAATAGGGATATTGATCAATTTAACTTCCTGCAAGAGCATGGATATAGAGGGTAGAAACTAAGCAATCTATATAATATCTCCTAGTATTATAATGAAACCAAAATCCTAGAATCCATCTCCCAAAGCTCATTCCCTCCAAGATCAATTCTCTCTCTCTCTTCATCTCAACCTTCTTTCCCTCTCTTTAATCACACTCGTTAGTTCGTAAGCGTTAAAGTCAATTTTCGACCGTCTAGATAACTTACTTTGTGACATCTCTAGTGCTTAATCAACAGTCCCTGTGGTTCAACAATCTTATATATTACTAACGACTAATCCGTGCACTTGTGGAATCGTAACAGAGACATTAGTACACTTTCAACTTTCTTGGATTAACAACCTTCCCGGTTGTAACGAAGTAAACTCTTTTCATGTCTCTTCCTTTCTTTATTTAGTCTCTTATTTATTTTATGCAAGTGTTAATTCTTATAAGGCTATAAAGTTCGAGGAAGGTTCATTTTTCTTTACAGGGCTATTCACCCCCCTCTAGCTAGCTGCCAAGGATCCTACAATGATATTATCTTTATTTTTGCAATTTGAAATTTTTATACCTTCATTGCTTGTAGGGAAGGCACTTTCTTCTTTTAAACCGGATATAGAGGCTTCTTCTTGATCTGGTTCTAAGAATTGACGCTCCCCCTCAATCCTTGAGATTGATACCTCTTCATCTTCATCCTTGAATGTTGAGCATCTCTCAATCTCCGAATCCTCATCTATGTGAAACAAAGAGTATCTCTCTTTTCCTTTGTCATTGTGCTTTATTAAAGATGGATCTTCTTCACTTTCTTCTCTTTTGGAAGATGAGCATCTCTCAACCTCCAAATCTTCTTCTTTATGATCCGATGATTCTCTCTCTTTGGATTCTTCTTGATTTGGCATAGTTGTAACGACCCGCCTTCTACTAACTAAGCTGTAAGGCCGATCGCTACAGTTATGCTGTGCTAACTGTGCGGAAAACTGATCTTGTTTAAATTTTTGTTGCTAACTGTTAACTATTCTTGGTTCTACATGTGCTGAAGGGCGTAATCTAAAGGGTACAAGGTGTATCCCACATCCCCTATGGACTAGAAGCTGATCTGCTAAGTTTCTTGGTCGAAACTGAACTTCCCAATCGATCCAGACTGAACTGGATCGATTGCTCTCTTTTGGATCGATCCATGGATCGATCCAGACTGCTACTGTGCTCGGGCGATAATCTGGATCGGTCGGCTGATCGATCCAGGCTCACCGATTGATCCAGTGATCGATCCAGCGTGCTTCTGTACACGGGACTTTATTTGGATCGATCGGCTGATCAATCCAACATAAGTCAATCGATCCAATGATCGATCAAAAACCCTTCTGTTCGCGAGGAATAGCTTGGATCGATCGACCGATCGATCCAGAGGCCTTCTGTTCGCGACAGCGTGTGACTGGATCAATCGGCTGATCGATCCAGAAGCCTTCTGTTCGCGGAATCAGCCCTCAATCGATCCAGGGATCGATTGAGCACCCCCGATCGATCCATGGATCGATCGGAGTTTCTGATTTCGCACTGAAACTCTGATTTCAGCACTCTGGCGTGGCAAAACCTCACACAACAATTCTAAAATCAATTGGAATATATTCTAACAACTATTAACCAGCATTCTAACATAATTACTAACAAACTAAATAAATCTCCCATGGTTTAAACATTCTAAGGTCTAAAAATGCATGAAAGAAGAAATACTAAGAATTCAACTATTTAAGCTTGCTAAAACCCCTGAGGATCTTTTATTCCAGTTCCTGCCACACACACCATCTTTGCATTGAACTCCAGCTTCCTCTGCTAGTCCATTTTCCCTTTACCTTTATCTGCAGTATAAGGAAAAATAGAATCTGTAAGCTTAAAGCTTAGTAAGAAACCAACTACCTCACTAAAACATGCAACGATGCAAACATGCTTTTAAAGAATGCTATTTGAAAACATGTACTGGCATGGCATACTACGGTTGCAAGCATAACCTGAAATAACTGAACATGTAAGATGAAACATGGCATAGCAAGCTAATCACATAGAACAATAATAGAGAACTAAGCTAACTGAAGCTAACCTGAAGCTGAAATCAAACTCAACTAACATAACTGATTTTATGAGTTTTGAAAACTAATAGCATAGTAGATCAAAATAATAATCATGTGCTGTTGGGCCCGGCAACTGTACCTACTGTACGCGCATCCCTAACTAAACCCGAGTTTGCAAGTCCCGAATTTAGTAGGGCTTACTAGGTTATCTGAACCTAGGGACGACTGTGGGAGTCCAACCCAATGGATATCTAATCCAGTACAGTGCCAACTGAAAAGTAAAATACTGAGTATAGCTAAACTGTTCTAAATTGCTGTTTCTAGGTTATCTGAACCTAGAGCTAGGTTGTCTGAACCCAGAGGCGACTGTGGGAGCCCACCCATTGGACCGTAGTCCCATATAAGCTAGAATAAACTGGTTTACTGATTTAGATGCTTCTAATGCATTCAACTGAGCTGTTAAAATGCCTAATTTACATTTTTACTTAACTAGCTATTTTATCGAACACTCAGTGTGCCCCAACTCTCCTCTCTATTAGGGAGACCACTTCTAGGCACCCGACAACGTCTAGAAACCCCCACTGAAGAGGGATTACGTGTCCGGCCCATCTAGAAGTGCTCACTAAATCCCTAAACCTGCGAGGAGGGTCAATTTCACGCTATGCGTCGATAAAATCTGCATATAGCTAAACTAATGCGTAGAAAACCCAAACGGAGTTACTTATACTACAGGTGAGGGGTTTCTTACCTCGTACGCTAATTTCCTTACAATTCTATTCGCTAGAATTCCGGTGGAGACGACTTCTCGACGATCTTCTCGCATCTAAACGTTCCCCTCGCGAAGGAGAGCATCCTCGTGCCGGAGTTATTGCCGGAAGATGTCCTTGGGGCCCTAGGGAGAGAACCCTAGGTCTTCCTTGTGGTTGGCGCCGAGAGAAGGAGAGAAGAAGGGTGTTCGGCGTGAGGGTTTGGAGGGGAGGAGTTTGCCGAACCAAATTCTAAAATAAACCAACCCAACCTAACTCTTCTATTTATATTAAGTGGATAATTGAACCCAACTCTAATATAAATATAATTGATTCCTCTTTCTTTCAGCATGGCCCTGCTGGGTTCACCGGTTACTAAGGCTAACTAAAAGTTATCGGATCCGAGGGGTTCCGGGTTCGATTCCCGCCTAAGCTATTTTGCGGTTCTAATTATTTTTGCTACTTCCGCTACTCTAAAATTTCCTAAAAAATATCTAAAAATTCCAGAAAAATCATACTATATTTCTAAAATAGTTTTGAGAATTTTCGGGCGTTACAATAGTAGCGGGATCTTCATGAATCTTTGCTAATTTGCTCCAAAACTCCTTGGCATCTTTGCATTCTCTAATTTTGTATACAATAATATGAGTCAATAAACTAACCAATAATTTGGTTACCTTGTTTGCCTCGTACCTTTGAATTTGCTCCTTGCTTCAATTGTTTCTCTTGATGGTTTTGCCTTTTCTATCCTTTGGAGCATCAAAGCCTTCCATTAGAGCAAACCATTATTCTATCTCCACCATCAAGAAATTTTTCATCCTTAATTTCCAAAGATTGAAGCTTGAAGATGTATATGGTGGAGGTACCCTTGTGTCAAAATTGAGTCCATCTCATAAATTCATTTGAAGTTGAGTTTGTTGATGAAGTCTTTGGCTTTGTTGGCTTTAGGGCTTCAACTTCTTCTTCCTCTAGCTCTTCTCCCTTTCTAGCGATGAGTCTGGTGAAGAGCAGCCTCGCTCTAATACCAGTTGTTAAGACATTGCCGAGCTAGAGTGGGGGGAGGGGGTGAATATCTCACTCGCTTCTTTGGTGATGATCTTTTACAGTGGAAATACTCGAAGCAACTCCTTAAATGCTAACATAAGGATTTACTTGGTATCCATCTCAAGAAGAGGTGACTAATCAAAGGATCCACACCTGAGCACACTCTCCACTATGAAAACAACTTCTTCTCAGAATAATCTGGAGGTGGAGAAGCCTAGTACAAACTCACACAAGCATACAACTCGAAACGAGAAGTAAATACACAAATACAAATGAAAAACCTTCTTGCTTGATCTTCTTGTTGCTTGTGAATGCCTCTTGTAAGCTTGAAAGTGTAGCAACACTTCAACCCTAATCTTCCAGGAACTAGCGAAAAGGAGCGTGTAAGAGTTGGTAAAGAGTTGTTGTATTTAAACCTCGTCGTCACCTTTATACTTTGCACTTTTAGGGCTCCCAATCGATTGGGTCTGCTCTCAATCGATTGCCACGTCAGATCCCAATGATCACAGCTATCCAAAGCTCCTACACAACGGTTATATCCCAATCGATTGACTAATTGATTGGGGAGGCTTCAATCAATCAACTGATCAATTCAGAGCACTTCTATGTTCTCACAAAAAAAAACCCAGAATTGATTAACCAATCGATTCTGGCTGCCTCATTAAATTGTGAGAAAGGCTTCCCAAATCGATAATCGATTAGTTGATTGATTGGAGTGTCCCAATCGATCAACTAATCGATTGGAGTGTCCCAATGGATCAGTTGATTGATTGGAAAACTCTCTATGTGTTTGTGATAAACTTCTTGCTTGATCTTCTTGTTACTTGTGAATGTCTCTTATAAGCTTGGAAGTGCAACACTAGTTCAGCCCTAATCTTCCAGGAACTGGCGGAGGGGAGCATGTAAGAGTTGGTGAAGAGTTGTTGCATTTAAACCTCGCGTCACCTTTATACTCTGCACTTTTAGGGCTCCCAATCGATTGGGTCTACTCTCAATCAATTGTCACGTCAGATCCCAGTGATCACAGTTGTCCAAAGCTCCTGCACAATGGTCATATCCCAATCGATTGGGGAGGCTTCAATCAATCAATTGATCAATTCAGAATGCCTCTATACTCTTACAAAAAACCTGAAATTGATTAACCAATCGATTCTGGTTACCTCGCTAAATTGTGAGAAAAGCTTCTCCAATCGACAATTGATCAGCTGATTAATTGGAGTGTCCCAATCGATCAACTAATCGATTGGAGTCCCAATCGATCAGTTGATCGATTAGGAAACTCTCTGTCTGTTTGTGATAAACTCCCAATCGATTGACCGATAGATTTAGCTTCAGGCCAATTAATCAACTGATTTATTCCCAACCCTATCTCGCCAAACAGAAGTCTAGGTTCTCTTGTCCAACATTCGATCAACCTTGACCTGCTGGGACTTCCTCGTGCCTAGCATCTAGTCAACCTTGACCTGCTAGGACTTTATCACCAAGTGTTCGGTCAATCCTTTGACCCACTTGAAATTTTCTTCCCGTGCCAAGTGTCCAATCAACCTTGAATCATTTGGATTTATCTTCTTATGCCAAGTGTTTGGTTCTCCATGATCCACTTGGACTTCCAAATACTAAGTGTTTGGTCAACCTTGACCCACCTAGATTTCCACATACTCGACTTCACACGCCAGGACTTCCTCACTAGCTAGCTTGACTCACTAAGACTTCCCAACTGTCTGGCTTCACTCACTAGGATTTTTTTCACTGCCTAGCTTCACTCACTAGGGCTTTTCACCTGGTTTCACTCACCAGGACTTTTCAGATCTACATAGCTTCACTCACTAGGGTTTTCCAATTACCTAACTTCACTCACCAGGATTTTACAATTGTCTGTCTTCACTCACTAGGTCTTTCACACCAAGTGTCCGATCAACACTAACCCATTTAGATTTTCTTCTTCTACCAACCTTCCTGTT
This sequence comes from Zingiber officinale, assembly GCF_018446385.1. Taxonomy (NCBI): domain Eukaryota; kingdom Viridiplantae; phylum Streptophyta; class Magnoliopsida; order Zingiberales; family Zingiberaceae; genus Zingiber; species Zingiber officinale. The sequence goes on from NC_055988.1 coordinate 84,556,080, forward strand.
GGACTTGTTCTTGCCTAACCTTTAGTTAGGACTTCTTAGTCAAGTATTTGATCAACCTTGACCTACTTAACTTTTGGTCAAAACTTTAACCATCAATCTCCATATGAACAATTACACCTGCAATCTCCATATATTGTCAAATATTAAAACTCAAATATCAAGACTCAAGCTTGAGTCAACTCAAGCTTACTCAACCTGGTCAACCTTGACCTAGGGTAAATTGCACCAACACTCACGTCATTCTATATTTTTAAATGCATAAACAAAGTAATCCTAGTGTGATTGTAAAACGTTGGTTGCCTAATGCTATAGGATCATGCTATATAAGGGAAAACCTAGGCTAAGTCCATAATAGATTTTGAAAAACTAGAAAAAAAAAAGGAGATTTTAGAACATATAAAAATAGGAGTAGCCTAGAATTTGAAAATTTCTTGCAAGTAAAAATATGAATTAAAAGATTAAGTTCTAATCTAATATCATGCGCATTCCTAACTGTCGACATAAATTGCTAAATTTAAATTCAGGGAGTGGTTTGGTAAAGATGTAAACTAGATTTGACGTGGACTCAATGTAGTTGAGTTCAATGTCTCCTTTAGCAATATGATCCCTGATAAAGTGATGTTTAATTTTAATATATTTGGTTCTTAAATGATCAACTAGATTTTTGGTTATGTTGATTGAGTTGATGTTATCAATAAATTTTTTTGCATTTTTATAGTTTAGATTGAAGTCTTTTAAAGTGTGCATCATCCATAATAATTGTGCTACATACTCACCCGTTGCTATATATTCTACTTCATTAGTAGATAAGTAACACAATGTTGGTTTCTACTAAACCAGCTGACAAGTGATGGTCGAAGGAGCTAGCATCCACCACTTGTACTTTTTCAATCTAATTTATAGCCGACATAATATGAGTCAGAGTAACATATGAGTTTAAAACTAGCTATTCTAGGGTACCAAATTCCTACATTGGGTGTGCCTTTTAAGTATCTAAATATTCTTTTTACATTATCTAGGTGAGATTTCTTAGCACATGTTTGGTATCTAGCACATATACTAACTGTAAATAAAATATCAGGTCAATTTGTAATTAAGACTACCTATGGCACTTTTATAATATTTTAGATCTTCGATTTCCATTTGGATCACTATCTAAAGTTATGTTAGAGGCCATCGGTGTTTTTATTTCTTTAGAGTTTTCCATTCCAAACTTTTTAAGTAATTCTTTTGTGTATTTTTGTTGATAAATGTAATTTCCTTCATTTTTTTATTTAACTTGTAAACCTAAGAAATATGTTAGCTTACCTACTAAGCTTATTTCAAACTCTTGTTCCATTAGGGTAATAAATTCTTATAAAAATTCTGAATTTGTTGATCCAAAAATGATATTGTCTACATATACTTGTGCTATAAGAATGTCAATCTTGAGAGTTTTTACAAATAAGGTTGAGTCAACTTGACCTTGATTGAAACCCTTAGAGATCAAATAGGGGATAGTCATTCATACCAAGCCCTATGAGCTTATTTTAGACCATAATGTGCTTTCTTTAATTTAAACACATGGTTAGGATGATCTAAGCTCTTAAACCCCTGTGGTTGACCTACGTAGACTTCTTCTTTGATTAGCCCATTTAGAAAGTCAGATTTCATGTCCATTTGGTAAAGTTTAAATCTTTTGTGGGTTGCATAGCTTAGTAACATTCTTATAGACTCAAGTCTAGCTACTGGAGCATAGGTTTCATCATAGTCAAGTCCTTCTACATGACTAAACCCTTTAGCTACTAACCTAGCTTTATTTCTAATGATTTCCCCTTTTTCATTTAGTTTGTTCCTAAAAACCCACTTTGTTTCTATGAAATTTTTGCCTTTGGGTAGTGACACTAAGTCCTAGACTTCATTTGTTTCAAATTGGGTCAATTCCTCTTGCATGGCTAAGATCTAGTATGGGTCAAGTAAGGATTCTTCAATAGTTTTGGGTTTAATCTTAGAAATTAAGGCAATTTGACTTAAGTTTTTAAAATTTGATCTAGTTTGAACCCTTAGATATGGGTCACCAAGTATTTGGTTAACTGGATGATCTGGGCTAACTCTTATTATTCTAGACTCAGTTTGTGTTTGTTGATTTTCTTCTAGGTGAGTTGGTTAATTTTCTTGTTCTTCTATTTGATTTAGGATTTCACTATCTCCTCCTTGATCAAAGCTAGATCTGACAAAGTCTATTGGTTCAAATTGGATTTGACTTTAGTCAGGTTCTTTAGGATTAGAGGCATAGACTGTGTCATCCTCTTATCAATCTTTATTTTTCTTGATATCTAAGTAGACACACTCAATCAAATAAGCTCAATATCTCATATTAACTCATTTAAGCATGACCATGTATTCTTGTGTCCTACTAATCAAGGAGCTCACAGATATCACTTCCATCATATGAAAGGGATAGATCACATCCACATCACTCACATCCCTCTGTATAACTTATTGCATACCTAGTGAACAACTTTTAGTCCACCTTGTTACAAGTGGTGTTTACTGATACCAAAGAACACAACTCCTTATGTTGGGAACCGTAATGACTTCAGGTCTAAGGACTATTCATACTAATAGTCAGTATAAGAATATTTATGGCACTCATATAATGATCCATGAAATATTCCCATGGTGAGTCATTCAGTACATATTCTTTAATATATACCCATGTGTCAACCTGATATCTCATATCCATAACTTGTGAGATTAAGTCATCCGTTGACCTACATGCTAGTCTTAACACATTAATATTATCCTTATATATTAATATTTGACTAGGAATAGTTAAGAGTAGGATTTTATATATGTATCTATAATATTCCACTAACAATTCAATTAATTGATATGTTGTAAATTAGAATCTACTACCCTAGGACATTATAACACTTATTCATTCGACACTAAATTGAAATAAATATAATAACCAACTTTATCTTTTATTAATTAATGAAATATGATATAAAAGTGCCCTTGTCAATCATCTCATAATTGGTACTAGAGCTAATACTAACAATTTCATCTTTGTTTTTATGAATTTTACCCAGGTAAATCTTGAATAATCATCAATTATTACTAAACAATATAAGCTACCATTAATTGATTTAGTTCCATGTGAGTTAAATAGATCTAAGTATAGTAATCCAAGCGTATAATTGGTTTGGGTTTAATTAATTAATTTGTGGATTAATTTGGTTTATTTTCCTTGTTGACAAACATTATAAATTATTGCATCTAAATTAGGTCACTTTGGTCATAGCCAGGTTTCCTCTTTTTGCGTCAAGTGACACTTAGATGAGGAACTGGGTAGGTTAATTGTATAAATATTATTGTGACTAAATCCTTTTAATTTTATAGTAAGGTTTTTATGTGTTTAATCAAGCATTCAGATGCTAAGAACCTACCTTTATAACTAAAATCACACAATTGACTAATACTAAACAAATTGAATTTAAAATTTTCAACAAATAATACTTTGCAGTATAGGAAATCAAATTCAAGTTCAATGTTACCTATCCCAATTACCTTAAGTTTACCGTTATTTCTAAAGACAACTGTTCCTAGGCTTTTATATTTTAATTTAGTGAATTTGGTGTGATCTCCAGTCATGTGTCTAGTGTAACCACAATCCAAGATCCACTTAGATTTTTACAAAAGATAGGAGTCCAAATTAGACTTAAGTTATAAGGTTTAACTTATGTTATAAGGTTTAACTTAAGTTAATAAGTTTACTTTTTGATTATGTTTAAATTAAGTTCTAATTAATTTTTAATTAAGTTGAAATTAAATTTGAATTAAGTTTTTTTAGTTTAATTAAGTTAAAGTTTTAAATTGAATGTTAATGGTTTTTAAATTAGAATTTTCACTTCAAAATTTGAAAATAGTTTAACTTTGTGTTAGATTCAGGTTAAACTGTCAATTAATTAAATGTATATTTCAAAAATTAGCTTCTAGGTTATGGTAAGGCACAGGGGCCATCTTGGGTATCGGAGCAACAACCACTTCTAAACAAAGCCTTTTTAAGAAATTAGACATTTAATTTTTCTATTGATAAATCTTGATCTGACTAGTCTAGGATGTGGCGAGGTAACTTTAATTAGTTTTGCTTAGCTAAGTAGACCAAGAAGGGTATGTCTTACCCAACTTGACTCCCTAGACCAAGCTTCCCTAACGTACTATCATCTCGCCCCACCCTAGTACTAAGTGTTGGTGCAGGAAGCATCCGACGATCGAACCTATATTTTAATTATGTAAAAGGGTTTAAAGTTAAGGTGTTTTGTTATCTGATATGTTGAATGAGCTTTGCAGGAAAAGTCCTAAGTGTACTTAGGCAAAAGCCCTAATTGTGGTTAAGCAGGTGGAATACCCTAGGGGGAGGTAACCCTAGGCCCTAGGGGGTAGTAACCCTAGGTGGTGGAAAACCCTAAGGGGCGGTAACCTTAGGTCCTAGGGGGTGGTAACCCTAGGTGGTGGAAAACTCTAAGGGGTGGTAACCTTAGGTCCTAGGGGGTGGTAACCTTAGGTCCTAGGGGGTGGTAACCCTAGGTGGCGGAAAACCCTAGGGGGTGGTAACCCTAAGTTCTGGGGGTGGTAACCCTAGGCAGAAAGTCTAGTCGGTCTGGTGGACCGATCTGGCAATAGGTATGCTCTCCTGTGTGGAATAGCTGAGGACGCGTTCCCCGCTGAGTGAACAGTAGGCGTCGGTTCGACCTAGGGTTTTCGGTCGGAAATCTGAAGTCAGAATCAGACAGTCCATTGACTGTCAAACATTTATATTTATGGTATTATTATGTGCTAACTTTATTTTGCAAGATATGTTGTTGTTTTGTGGACTAACATATCTTGCAGGGATAAAATAACAAGGTTTGCCTCGGATGAACAGTACCCGAGGTGCTTTCCATAGAGCTTGGAGGTGCCTCGGGTGCAAGGCAGAAGCTGCGCAGAAAGCCAGGCTAGAGGCGCCCTCATGGATGCTTGAGGCACCTCGGACAGCATTGAAGGTGCCCTCCAAGGGATTGGAGGCGCCCTCAAGTGGATAAGTGAAGATTGCTTCGGAGCTTATTTGTGCTATGGATCCGACGGTGATGGAGGCGCCCTCAAGGGTCTTGGAGGTGCCTTCAACAACCTTATATGGAGGTCTCGACTAGCAGCTCTAATTATCAATTCCAAAGCATTCTTTCTTCAGCATGCTGCTAACGAGACGTTTCGGCTAAGCTACAACATGAACCCGACGACTTGATGCTACAAAAATTCAAATCTTTGTTGTCGGTATAGCTTTTAATATTATTTTGTAATAACTTCTTGTAAACATTTGCGCTATTATAATTGTTGCCTAAAGTAAACGCTCAACGAGCATGGGCCTTGGAATAGGAGTCGCCCTAGGCTCCGAACCAAGTAAATCTTGGCGTCTTTTCTGCGTGTGTTATTTATTATTCCGCTGCAATTACTCGTAAGTTTTTCGAATATGAAAAGTGAAAGCCACGAGCGCTATTCACCCCTCCCCCCTCTAGCGCTTTTCGATCCAACAATTGGTATCAGAGCGGGATCGCTTCGATTTGGTGCAACCACCAGTCAAACATATTTTTCGTGGTAATTTTCAGTTTTTCGGAGTTGATTGAAATCGGTATTCTTGTCATCTTCCGATCTATTTTTTTGTAATTAATTTTTTTCTCGAAGTTGGTGCAACACCACTCAAGATCGCATATTAGTTTTCTTGTTTCCCGCGCTACTAATCCAAGACCAAGTCTTGGAACAAAATTTCTTATTTTTGTGTGTGTGAGATTGTGTTTTTAAAATGGCCCATCAAGAAGGCTACAGCACAGCTCGTCCGCCGCTCTTCTCCGGAGAAGACTTCGGTTACTGGAAGGGCCGAATGGAGTCGGACCTTCAGATTCATTTCGAGGTCTGGATGATCATCAAAATCAGCCTTGAACTCCCAACTGACGACAATGGTAAACTGATATCGTGCGAGAACTGGGATGCAAAATTTATAAAGAAGGTCGAGGCCAATGCCAAAGCGACGTATACTCTTCAATGTGGCCTAGCCAAGGAGGATCTAAACTGAGTCAGCCCATTTTCAAGCGCGAAAGAGTTATGGGAGAAGCTAATTAAGCTACACGAAGGTAGTTCCGATACGAAAGTAAGTACGCGCGTGATTTAATAGACGAATTATTTGAGTTAAATGAACAGACTAATACTACTACGGCCGAAAAGGGTATATCTTTGATTGTAGGTACAAGCAGAGCACGCGAACTAAAAGCAAGATGCAGAACCGAGCTAGAGTCAGAAGAAGAACAAGCAAGTTTCCTTGCTGTACCGGTACAAGTGAATATTGTTGAAACCGAGTCTGAGTTCGAGTCCAAAACTGAGAGCAAATCAAAAACCAAGTCCGAGCAAAGTTATGGATCTGTATTCATTTCTGAAGGACCCAAACCTACTGTAAGCTCTTTAATTTTTGGTATTAACATAGATAATCTAGAAAATTTAGTTTTTTATTTGTTAAAGAAATTGGCTAAATCCAACGTCCGGGTCAAATCGCTCTAAAAGGAAGTAACAACCCTTAACGAAGCCACTAACTCAAGTCCTTTGACTAAGTCAGTTCAAATTGAAAGTTCAACTCAAGTCCAACAACTTAAGGAAGAAAATTCCAATTTGAAAACTCAAGTTAAAGAACTTACGGACACATTGGAACAGTTCCTGTTGGGTTCCTAGAATCTTAATCTGATTCTTGGAAAACAAAGAGTCATTTACAATAGATCCGGACTTGGATTTAAGCGTAAACATAAATTTAAATCATATCTGTCAATTGTAAATAGATCAAATAGAAACACAGTCCAAGCATGGGTACCTAAGTTTAACTTGGTTAATCAAGTTGGACTAGGTCATTATTGGGTCCCCAAGGATCAGATACATTACCTTGATAGACCATATCGAGGCTATGATCTAGGGGGAGCCAATAGAAAAACTATCTTTATAAATAAATATAATTGTTTGTTGATTGTTTTTTTTCTTGTTTTTATATAAATGCTTAGATTAGGCTAGATTAAAGACGCAGGCGCAATTTACACTTGACTGGTTAGTCCTAGTAGTTTTCAAAAGGAAAATTAAATACATAATTTCTTTGAAAGGCTCTGTCTAGAAGTGGTGGATGATCTCATACCCAAGAATGCCTAGTGGCTCGCCATAGCTTGGGAGTCAATATCTGAAATGTGTATTTAATTGATCAATTGAAAAATCTAAGTCTAACTCAAATGTAAATTAATCCTTAGACATAATTGAAATTAAAGTTAACAATCTCACAACAACATACAAAGTTCCCTGATTGATAACTTAGAAAAAGGGTGAGATGGACCTAGAGTTAAAATAGTTATTTAATTCTATAATTAATTTAAAATCATAATTAATTTTAAAAATTCTATTTAATTCTATAATTAATTTCATAACTATTTTAAAAAAACATAATTAATTTCATAATTAATTTTTTAAAAATCCTAATTAATTTTAAATCAAAATTAAATTATTCTTAAATTATGATTAATCTCAAAAATTATTATTGTCAAAATCTTAAGTTTCAAATTATAATTAATTTTGAAATCTTACTTAATTTTTATAATTAATTTTAAAATAATTTTCATTTTCAAAATCTTAATCTTAAGTTTCAAATAATAATTAATTTTCAAATCATATTCAATTTTCAAAATATAAATCCAAATTAATTTCAAAATGATATTGGAATTCAAAAATCCTAATCATTCAATTATCATATTTTCAAAATTTTAGTTATTTCTAAATGATAATTTATTCTCAAATCATAATCAAATTTCAAATTATTAATTCTTAGATATTCAAAATCTTAATTATATCAAATTAATTTAATATGGAAGATTATTAATTTTTAATATATCTTTGAAGCTTCAAAATCAGAAATGTTTACTTATATTTTAAATTTTGAAATTCAAAACCATATCTCAATTTCAATATTGACAACTCCATCTCACACTCACACATAAGTTGAACATGCTTGATAACCTAAAATGAGTGAGATGAAAAATTAAGAAAATATAAAATAATTTTTTTTAAAACACATGTTTGGACTCTAGGATCCCCAAAAATTTTTAGACATTAATCAAGGGGGAGTGAAGGGAGTCGAGCTAAGTTATTTTTCAAAAAATAATTTTTTCCAAAAATTTAATTTATTTTTTTAAAAATGAAAAATAAATTATCTACAAAAACTAAGAATTTGATCAAGTATTTTTCAAATCACTTACTTAGTTAAGTATTTTTTTAGTTGTGAAAAAGAGAGGTTCAAAACTTAGGTTTATCAAATTTTATTTACATATTTTAAAGCTAAGTATTTTTCAAGCTAAGTACTTAACTATGCTTTTATAAAAAACACCTTTAAGCTAAATACTTAATCAAATTTTTTTAAAAAAATTAAACTTAGTTAGATTATTTTCTAAAACTTAGCATTTGGCAAGGTGTTTTCCCAACGTAATCAATTTTAAAGCTAAAAATTTAGCTAAGTTTGTTTTTTCAAAAAAAGATATAAAAGTTTCTAAGTTTTTGTTGAAAAAGTTAGATATTTTTCAAAACATTTCTAAATTAGCTAAGTATTTTCAAAGCTAAATTTTACTAAGTGCTACTATTCAGGGGAGCTTAAAATTACATAGAATATTTTTCTATATTTTTCTCTCTACTTATTCTTTTTGATTTATGTCAAAGGGGGAGAGAAAAGTCAAAGTTAAGAATTTAAACATGAAAGAGGAAGCATAGGTGTTGATTTCAAATGATTTCATTTATACTCATGTTTAACTTTCTGTATTTACTGTTATAATTTTGACTTAACTTTGAACCGTGTTGTCATAATCAAAAAGGGGGAGATTGTTGGTGCGGGAAGCATCCAACGATCGAACCTGTGTTTTGATTATGCCAAAGGGTTCAAAGTTAAAGTGTTTTGTTATCTGATATGTTGAATGAGCTTTGCAGGAAAAGTCCTAAGTGTACTTAGGTAAAAGTCCTAACTGCGGTTAGACAGGTGGAAAACCCTAGGGGGTGGTAACCCTAGGTGGTGGAAAACCCTAAGGGGCGGTAACCCTAGGTCCTAGGGGGTGGTAACCCTAGGTGGCGGAAAACCCTAAGGGTGGTAACCATAGGTCCTAGGGGGTGGTAACCCTAGGTGGTGGAAAATCCTAAGGTGCGGTAACCTTAGGTCCTAGAGGGTGGTAACCCTAGGTGGCGGAAAACCCTAGGGGGTGGTAACCCTATGTTCTATGGGTGGTAACCCTAGGCAGAAAGTCCAGTCGGTCTGGAGGACCGATCTGGAAACAGGTATGCTCTCCTGTGTGGAGTAGGTGAGGAAGCATTCCCCGCTGAGGGAACAACAGGCATCGGTTCGACCTAGGGTTTTCGGTCGAAAATCCGAAGTCGGGCAGTCCGTCGACTGTCAAACATTTATATTTATGGTATTATTATGTCCTAACTTTGTTTTGTAGGATATGTTATTGTTTGTGGACTAACATATCTTGTAGGGACAAAATAACAAGGTTTGCCTCGGATGAACAGTACCCGAGGTGCCCTACATGGAGCTTGGAGGCGCCTTAGGTGCAAGGCAGAAGCTGCGCAGCAAAGCCAGGCTGGAGGCACCCTCATGGATGCTTGAGGGACCTCGAACGACATTGAAGGCGCCCTCCAGGGGATTGGAGGTGCCCTCAAGTGGATAAGTGAAGATTGGTTCAGAGCTTATCTGCGTTGCGGATCCGGCGATGATGGAGGCGCCCTCAAGGGGCTTGGAGGCGCCTTCAACAGCCCTTATATGGAGGTTTCGACCAACAACTCTAATTATCAATTCCAAAGCATTCTTTCTTCAGCGCGCTGCTAACGAGATGTTCCGGCTAAGCTACAACAAGATCCCAACGGCCCGAAGCTACAAAACTTCAAATCTTTGTTGCCGATATAGCTTTTAATATTATTTTGTAATCACTTCTTGTAAACATTTGCGCTATTATAGTTGTTGCCTAAGGTAAATGCTCAACGAGCGTGGGCCTTGGAGTAGGAGTCGCCCTAGGCTCCAAACCAAGTAAATCTTAGTGTCTTTTCTGCATGTGTTATTTATTAATCTGCTGCAATTACTCGTAAGTTTTCCGAATACGAAAATTTAAAGCCATGAGCGTTATTCACCCCCCCCCCCCCCTAGTGCTTTTCAATCCAACAGTAAGTTAGACAAGAGTCAAACTATCTTTTTAATCTAAACGTAATTACCAAACTAGGTAGACTATTATTTTGGAAGTGTCAACTAGTTTGGTGTCTCCCCCTGAATTATTGAACTTGAGTTAAATTTTAGGTTTATGCTATTAGTGTCACGCCCCCAAAGGAGTCTCTGCCAGACAAAAATCCGGCAGCACCTCCCCTGTACTGGTGACAATCTGAAACATCAATACAAACAAAATACATCAGCCACATGCGGCTGGAATATTTATATACACAACCACGCAGTTATAATCACAGCCCACACGGCTGGAATGAAACAATCACAACCACTCAGTTATATATAAAATAGCCCACACGGCTGTACTAAAAACACAGCGGAAAAATGAAGGAAAGCCCACACAACCCAAATAAAAACAATGCATGTCGGCACGGCTTAAACACAAATACAACACCAAAACCTTAAGATAGCCACATGGCTATACACAAATACAATGCCAAAAATAAGAAAAGAATATACAAAAGAAAACAAGCACGATCTTCGGATGTGACGTAGGACCCGGCAAACAGGATACTCCAAGCGACACTCCAACCATCTACCTGAAAACATAAAGACATATATGCGGTGGTGAGTATAGGTAACTCAACGGGTAATAGACAGGATAGTGCATGATCTATAAATAACATGGAGATCAGAAGTACATAGTCTCAGTATGGAATAAAGAACATGATCATACTGACATAGCCAATAAACAAAACTACCAGGACTAGTCTATCTCACATGGTATAACGATCATAACTGTCATACACAAACTGCACATACTACAACTGACAAGATGATAAACACATACCCAATCTGGAGACGACATATGGTACAATGATCAATAAACTCACCAGATCTGCAACAGACCTACTCGTGACACCTGTGTAATATAAATACGACTGCAAATACATGTAAAATAAATGACATGTATGCAGCATGACAACCATATGCAACAATCATATCGCAAACAAATGCAACATACCACAAACACATGCAACTAGTATCTACTAGGCATGTATGCAAATATATCTCCAAAGATGCACCGCGCATCAAATGTAAATGTGCATGCATGCTCCATGGTCACCCCCGACACCTCTCCAGACACCACGACCCCAGTATGGCCGAGAGGCTTGGGTCCGTGACAAACCGTACAAGCCTCACGCACGTAATCGCTATAAAGCGACTGAGGCGACAGTATACTATGTAGTTATCTAACTACATAGCTAAGGGTCCCTGACCACTCACAACTCAAGCTCTCCGACTACTGTACCCTCAAGACCCACTACTCCAGAGTGGTCGAGGCTGACAGAGTGACAACACTGAGCAGCTGAGTAAGCGCGACAGGACATAGCTCCACTCCCAGCTACCACTCTCCATCAGTGGTAGAGTGGACAGCTATAAAAACTGACAACCCTCTCAACTACAAAAGAGACGATAGTCGTCAGTATGCAGTGAATGATGAACATGATATATATATAATCATGATACAGACACCGTCATCATCCATGCAAACTCTAACTCCACATAAGCACTCCACGACATGAATATAATCGTCATGAAAAATCCACACATCTCACCAAACACATGTACACAACTACACACGTATAATCAACCAAAAATCTCCAATAATCCCACTGGACACAAATGCACAGAACGTAAGTACAATCAACATGTATCCTCCAATAATAAACACATCAGACAAGTGTATAAACCACAAATACACAATCAACACAACTCCTCCAAAAGTACATAACCAAACACGTGTGTACATACAACATGCAAATGTACGGTCAACATGATGTCTCCTAAAACACATACCAAGCTACGTACAATCCACATTATATGCAAAATCAGCATGGTAAATCCAACCACTCGACAATCCCTACAATACATACTCTACACGCGTAATCACAGCAGAGTAGAAATCAAGAGTAGAGACTGTATATGATATAACTAGGACATCTCAAAGATCAAGCATAAGTATCAAGCAGGAAGGCAACCAACAAATACGATATAAGGAAAAGCAGCCTAATCCATCACATAAAACCATGCACTAAGCTCAATAAAAATCTACATAGAGCCAAGGAAGAAATACCCGCCTTGATTCGTAGATCATGTCCACAAATCCCACGTCGAGACGCTTATCCTGAATCCAAGTTCTGCGATCACATAGTATATTTAGCTAATTACATACGAAGTAAATAACTAAGCAACTTCCCCCACCTAATTAGAATAACCCTAATCAAACATGATTAAGGATTAATCCTCCAACTAACCTTAATCATAATACAACCTAATTAAATTAGGTTATACATATTACATCTCCAAAACTCCTCCAAATCAATAATCCAATTTTATCCAACATCATAACAATACCTCCCAATTCTATAATCATCCAATCAACCTATCAACCAAATCATCAAACCAAAATCAATCACAAACTCCAACATGATTCATCTTTAAATTCTCACCCATATCCATAGTTTCCAATCCAAAACCCCTAATCTAATATCAACATGGATTCAACAATACATGCTAATATATCTAAGCAAGAACAAAGTCCTACAACCCATAAAAGACCTAATTGAGTAACATACTACTAAGAATCAGAAGTACATCACTGAAATACACTCACCTTGAGATAAGGCAACCAAATCCAGTAGCTCACAGCACCAAGATCCCTGTCCCTAAGCTACAAGAGCACACACACACCTATTCTTCCAAGAATCAATCCATAGCTCAGTTTATACAGCAAAGAATAGTCGAACCATTAACAAACGGATCAAACCTTACCTCAACAGACCCTTACCTCTTCTCCCAATAGCTACCAAAGAACCCAGCCGTAAGAATTGGAGAGGGCAGCGAACGGTAAAGGAACATTCCACCATTATGTGAATCCAAAGCCTCCTTCTAGTCCAAATCAGAAAGAATACCACAAACAAACCCAATTCACAAGAATTCTTGAATTCACAACACTTCCCGACACTTCCTTACCTTAACTGATTGCCTCCAATGGTGTCGCACGATCCACTCCAGTTGGTGATGATCCGTAACTCTCTCCAGTGATCAGATCGAAGAGAAGAACTGAGAAAGGCTCAATCAGCCGAGCCCTAGCCCTGACATGCCCTAGAAGTCGAGCAATCGCCGATGACGAGCAAGAAATCGTCGAAGATGCAATCGCTCAGCCGGAGATGACTGTACCGTCGAGATACTGCTATACTTCCTCAAACAACTCGGCGAGGACGTGATCGCAGTGGAGAAAGTCATTCTTCGTCGGCGTCGGGCGTTCACGTGAGAGAGAAAGGGTTTTTCAGCGACTTGGTATTCCAGAGGGTTTACTGGTGATGAGACACGCCGGAGGAGGAGATCATTGCCGGCAGTGAGCTCGCGACGGCCGGCGATCAGGCGAGGAGAAATTGAGAGGGAGGCTCGGGAGAAAAGAAACTCGCGCGAAGGAGGAGGAGGAGGAAATCGGGGAATTAGGGCGTAATTAAGTACTTAGGTTTAATTTAATTAAACTCAAAGTTTTCTCCTTCATCAACTCCCACTTAAATAATGTTCCAAATAGGCTCCCACTGTACCCCGAATCCATCCCCTCAAAACGGGTCATACGGATTCCGTTTAATTCTCAAAAAATTTATAAAAATCCCCGAAAAATCCAATAAAATTTTTCGTCCAATAATATTTATTATTTACTTTTACGGTATCTTACATTCTCCCCCACTAATAAAAATTTGGTCCCCAAATTTACTGATCAACTCAAGGATCCTCATCCAAAGAACCACCAATCAACTTCCTCATATACCACTCCATCCAAATATCATGAACCAATCTCTAACCCTAAAGGATGACTACGTGAGTCATGAGCTCACCCTACTTCTGTCATTCCCACATGGTTACCTATCCAACTGTGGATAAATCAAACACCTCAAAAATCCAAAATCCACTATCAATAGATCCTCCAACACCTATATAGATCGCTCAAACTATCCATCAGTCTAAGATGAAAATCTATACTAAAGTGAAACTCCTAATCCAAAGTATGCTGTAACCATAATCAAAATCATGACATGAAATCACTGATCTCCATCCAAAACAATACTCAGAGATACATCATCCTGTCTGGAAATCCCTTTAGAGTATAATCCTGCTACTCAATCCAAAAGAATCTGTCCTACAAATTGATAGCTAGGGAGCAAGTCGTCGCCCAACAATGATTACCCAAACCAAAATATCCTCTCCAAGTCCTGGATAATCCCACAACAAAATCCGTCATAACATGCTCCCAACTCCACTCTAGTATCCAAATCAACGGAGGCAATCCTACTAATCTCTGATGTTCAGCCTCCACTTGCTGACATAATAGACATCAAGCTACAAAATCCGCGATGTCTTTCTTCATATCGTTCCACCAATAAGAGTGCTCCAATGTCTCCACACATCAGATGCCACCCGAATGTATCGCAAATCCAGATCGAGGTGTTTCTTGCAGTAACTCCTCCCGGATAAGAAGTGACTCGGGAACACACATGACCTCCCACGAAAATAAAGAATCTCATTCTCATTACACGAGAATTCTCACTACTAGCACGAGAATGCTCCGCTCATGCTATATCGAAACTGCACCGACTCCCAAATACGATACATCTGTGTAGAGTACAAATCCGTCTACACTAGAAAGTATAACTAAGACAGCGCAGTTAATAGCTTTTCGTTTCAACTCCTGAAACTGATCTCGTAAGCATCTATCCAGGAAAATTCCATACTCATCCTGAACAGTCAAGTCAACGGCATAAATGCTGGAGAAAACCCTCAACTAATCTCCGATAATATCTAGCCAGACCACGAAAGGAACAGCGAATCTCCGGTATAGACTACGCCTACTCCCAACTGATAACCACCTCTATCTCCTGTGGATCCACCGATATCCCTCTACCAGAGACAATGTGTCCCAAAAACTCGTAAAAGACAATCACAATACCTACTACTAACTTCACATATAGATGTTCCCGTCGAAACATCTCTAGAACTATGCGAAGCTAGTGTACGTGATCCATCTCGAATCAGGAATAGATCACAACATCGCCAATAAAGACAATGAAAACTAATCCAAACACCCTAAAAATACCAAATACATTGAGTCCATAAAAACATCTAGGCACGGTATGCCTAAATGGTAACACCAAGGACTCATAATATCTGTACAAGTACACTCAACCGTAAGATATCCAACAGCAAACCTATGATCGGATCACCAACAACAAATCGTCAAATCCATAAATATCACAGACATATCACTCCATGTCACTATCAACATCAAACACCATATAATAGATCATCAAGTTAAATATCCACTAATAGATCATCAAAAGACAATCTATCACCACACCTGATCTCCCAATATCCACCAATCATAATCATCCTCAATATCAATCAATCATACTAGATAGTCTCCTAAACAATGATAGAGAAAAATGAAAGCATCCAACCCTCAACACCTACTGCCAACAAACTAAATCTATCCAAAAAGTCTGTCAAATCTCATTATCTCATCTTTTCTAATAATCAAATATCTACAGTAGAGGGATGTCCATCCAAAGTCAAAGGGTCACATAACCTGCTGACTAAGAGTCTACTTATTAAGGAGATATTTCCACCATCCTCATCATCATCCTATATATGTCCCTCGACAAATATAATACCGATAAAAGGTCAAACCCTCTAATATGAGATATAGACTACAAGATTTGGTAAAATGATCATGTGGTCAAGGTCTTAAGCCACCTGATAGAGACAATGTTAGCTGAGTCGTCTATCCATTGTCTTGTAACCCATCATACTGTGATTGCTCCATCCTGAGGTTCAGCAACCTCCAGTATCGAGCAATGAACACAAAGATAGAGGAACACTACAACTAAATAGTTGATCAAAATATCCGTCAATCAACGCTCTACCCCTCGAAGATCATCATCTGAAATTATACCTAGTTACGATCGGAACTCCTAGGTATTACTCAACTAATACCACTTCCTCCGCACCATTGCGAGGTATATATCACTAAGTACATCATGGATATCTAATCATATCCAATAGTTCCATGAGTCAGGATCTCCCATGGAACAACGTTAGGCGAGTCGACTGATCATCGCCTTATAATCCATCATGCTAACGAGGAAGTAGAGAACTACTCTCTCTCTAAACACCTCTAAAAGATCACTAAGTGATGACCTGATCTCCAAAAAGCATTCTCTGCTTCTTCCTTCACGTGGTACCGGGTCACGTAAAGGTTAAGCAACTAACTTCAACTCTCCTACGTCAGTACAAATCATATATCCAAATGTACTCTCCAACTCATACCCACTAGTAACGATTGTATCTCATAAGTGTTAAGCATGTAGCCTTACACTTTTCCCACATCAGTGGAGGTATCCTATCTGAATGTACCGTCTAAGTCATCCTATCAGGTACAAACAGTCCATGGTCAAAGTCCCCATGGAATAGGATACAACAACCCTCTATAGGCTGACCAAGCCAAGAATGGTATACGGCTAACTCAGTCCTCCCCATGACGGTACAAGTCATGTACTCAAGTATGTCTCCCAAAATATCTAACCAAGCACGAGTATCCCAAAGATAGGAATCTCTAAAAATAGAGTAAGTTGATCTCCTACTGATCGGATCAACATAAACAAATCGATCAACTACTATATGATCCAACAAGAGTATATCAATCCTCTACTAATCAAACTAAGGTAAATGATACACAACTACCCAAGTCAACAAGGGTAAATCGATCCTCTACCGACCGAACTAATAGGATCACGAAACCAACTAAGATAAGTCAAACCTCACTGCACAAGTCAAACAGGTAACCCAATCCTAAACAGGAGTAAATCGGTACTCTACTAACTGAGTCAACATGAGTATACAGATATCGTCTACTACCCAGCTAATGATAATAGAGACTGGTATGTGACTCTGACTCTCAACCAACTAGTAGTAACAGACACTAAAACTACTGGTAGTACGATATGAAAAATCCCCTGAGACTGTAAAACCTTGATCTCCAATAGGGTCAACCGTGATCAGTGATTGACCCAACCCATGAAATGCATGCTACAAATAACTGGACAGGTACTAACAAAAGTGTACTAACAAATGTCATCACTATCAGAATAACAATGCAGGTACTAAAAATGTATGATAGCAATATGCAAACATACCTCCTATAGCCTGGAGATGTCCTGCTGCTGCCTGGTCCCAAAGCCCGAAAGTCACATCAAAGAAACCGAAACACGAAATCCAAAAACATGAATCGCAGGCATCGTACCTGCTCTGATACCAAAAATTGTCACACCCCCAAAGGAGTCTCTGCCAGACAAAAATCCGGCAACACCTCCCCTGTACCGGTGACAATCTGAAGCATTAATACAAACAAAACACATCAGCCACATGTGGTTGGAATATTTATATACACAACCACGCAGTTATGATCACAGCCCACATGGCTGGAATGAAACAATCACAACCACGCAATTATATATAAAACATCCCACACGACTGTACTAAAAACACAGCGAAAAAATGAAGGAAAGTCCACACAACCCAAATAAATACAATGCATGCCAGCACGACTTAAACACAAATAAAACACCAAAACCATAAGATAGCCACATGGCTATACACAAATACAATGCCAAAAATAAGAAAAGAATATACAAAAGAAAACAAGCACGATATTCGGATGTGACGTAAGACCCGGCAAACAGGATACTCCAAGCGACACTCCAACCATCTACCTGAAAACATAAAGACATATATGCGGTGGTGAGTATAGGTAACTCAGCGGGTAATAGACAGGAAAGTGCATGATCTATAAATAACATGGAGATCAGAAGTATACAGTCTCAGTATGTAATAAAAAACATGATCATACTGACATAGCCAATAAACAAAACTACCAGTACTAGTCTATCTCACTTGGTATAACGATCATAACTGTCATACACAAACTGCACATACTACAACTGACAAGATGATAAACACATACCCAATCTGGAGACGACATATGGTACAATGATCAATAAACTCACAGATCTGCAACAGACCTACTCATGACACCTGTGTAATATAAATACGACTGCAAATACATGTAAAATAAATGACATGCATGCAGCATGACAACCATATGCAACAATCATATCGCAAACAAATGCAACATACCACAAACACATTCAACTAGTATCTACTAGGCATGTATGCAAATATATCTCCAAAGATGCACCGTGCATCAAATGTAAATGTGCATGCATGCTCCATGGTCACCCCCGACACCTCTCCAGACACCACGACCCCAGTATGGCCGAGAGGCTTGGGTCCGTGACAAACCGTACAAGCCTCACGCACGTAACCGCTATAAAGCGACTAAGGCGACAGTATACTATGTAGTTATCTAACTACATAGCTAAGGGTCCCTGACCACTCACAACTCAAGCTCTCCGACTACTATACCCTCAAGACCCACTACTCCAAAGTGGTCGAGGCTGGCAGAGTGACAACACTGAGCAGCTGAGTAAGCGCGACAGGACATAGCTCCACTCCCAGCTACCACTCTCCATCAGTGGTAGAGTGGACAACTATAAAAACTGACAACCCTCTCAACTACAAAAGAGACGATAGTCGTCAGTATGCAATGAATGATGAACATGATATATATATAATCATGATACAAACACCGTCATCATCCATGCAAACTCTAACTCCACATAAGCACTCCACGACATGAATATAATCGTCATGATAAATCCACACATCTCACCAAACACATGTACACAACTACACACATATAATCAACCAAAAATCTCCAATAATCCCACTGGACACATATGCACAGAACGTAAGTACAATCAACATGTATCCTCCAATAATAAACACATCAGACAAGTGTATAAACCACAAACACACAATCAACACAACTCCTCCAAAAGTACATAACCAAACACGTGTGTACATACAACATGCAAATGTACGGTCAACATGATGTCTCCTAAAACACATACCAAGCTACGTACAATCCACATTATATGCAAAATCAGCATGGTAAATCCAACCACTCGACAATCCCTACAATACATACTCTACACGCGTAATCACAGCAGAGTAGAAATCAAGAGTAGAGACTGTATATGATATAACTAGGACATCTCAAAGATCAAGCATAAGTATCAAGCAGGAAGTCAACCAACAAATACGATACAAGGAAAAGCAGCCTAATCCATCACATAAAACCATGCATTAAGCTCAAAAAAAATTTACATAGAGCCAAGGAAGAAATACCCGCCTTGATTCGTAGATCATGTCCAAAAATCCCACGTCGAGACGCTCATCCCGAATCCAAGTCCTGCGATCACATAGTATATTTAGCTAATTACATACGAAGTAAATAACTAAGCAACTTCCCCCACCTAATTAGAGTAACCCTAATCAAACATGATTAAGGATTAATCCTCCAACTAACCTTAATCATAATACAACCTAATTAAATTAGGTTATACATATTACATCTCCAAAACTCCTCCAAATCAATAATCCAATTTTATCCAACATCATAACAATTGTTAGGGCCAAAAGTAGCTAGAGGGGGGGTGAATAGCTCGTCGCTTGCTCGATGTGCTTCGTTGCTTGTTTCTTCAAAGATATGGCAGCGGAAAATACAGAAACAATCACACAACGCTAACACGGTTGGTTTACTTGGTATCCACCTCACAAGAGGTGACTAATCCAAGGATCCACACCAACACACACACCCTCCACTAATAAAACTCTCCATTATGGTAACTACCAAGGGCGGAGAAGCCCTACAAGACTCAATACAAGAAGAGAGGGAAAGGATACAAGAAATACAAGCTTACAAGCTTACAATGAGTACAAACCCTAACCCTAGCTTCTCTTCTTGGCTTTGATCCGCCTCTTGACTTGGAGAACTTCCAAGATCCTTCAAGAACTGGCGATCTGAGCTTTGTGAGTGCTGTGGAGGAGCTGGCGAGAGATCGGAGATGAATCTGAGAAGCGATGCCGAAGACAACGCTCATATGCGGCTTAAATCGACGCCAACGGTCGGAACCCGATCGATTCGAAAGTTCCCAATCGATCGGGGAGGCTTTGGATCGATCCACGGATCGATCCAGAGCGCCTTTGTGCTCTGGAAAAAAATGCCTGGATCGATCCACGGATCGATCCAGCGCTTATCGCGCGAAGCAGCATCGCCCCAATCGATCCACTGATCGATTGGGACATCTAGATCGATCCACGGATCGATCCAGAGACTCTCTGTTCGCTGGGAGAAGCCTGGATCGATCCACTGATCGATCCAGCACTTGGTTTTTGCCCAAAACCAAGTCCCAATACTCCCAAACCAACATCCGGTCAACCTTGACCTGTTGGTACATCATGTCTAGTATCTGGTCACTCCCTTGACCTGCCAGGACTCCCCACCAAGTATCTGATCAATACCTTTGACCCACTTTGACTTTTCTCTTCGTGCCAAGTATCCGGTCACTCCCTTGACCTACTTGGACTTCCACCAGATGTCTGGTCAATCCCTTTGACTCATCTGGATTTTCCCTTGCCTAGCTTCACTCACCAGGGCTTTCACCTAACTTCACTCACTAGGACTTTCACCTGGCTTCACTCACCAGGATTTTCCTTCTGCCTGGCTTCACTCACCAGGACTTTCACCTAGCTTCACTCACTAGGGTTTTCCATCTGCCTAGCTTCACTCACTAGGACTTTCACCTAGCTTCACTCACCAGGACTTCCATTCTGCCTAGCTTCACTCACTAGGACTTTCACCTGGCTTCACTCACCAGGACTTTCCTTCTACCTAGCTTCACTCACTAGGACTTCCATTTTGCCTAACATTCTAGTTAGGACCTCCCAGTCAAGTATCTGGTCAACCTTGACCTACTTGACTCTTCTTCAATCAATATCTTATTGTCAAACATCTAAACCCAAACCAAGACTCAGCTTGGTCAACCAGGTCAACCTTGACCTGAGGAATGTTGCACCAACAATCTCCCCCTTTTTGATGTTTGACAATACCACAATAACACTTACAATACCACATGTAAGTTAGACTAATCCCATAGCCTCATTCTTCATGCCACTAGGTAATGAAAGCATAAGTTTAGCTCTTCATTCTCCCCCTAAGAGGGCAAACTCCCTCTAGGTAATGAAAGCCTAACTTACTCCCTTTCAACAGTCCTTTCATTCTCCCCCTATTGGCACACATCAACCCATCCTTGAGCACACATCAACCCATGCCTCAATTTTGGGCACACTTCAACAAATCCATTGTTGAAAAACTCTCCCCCTGAAGATTTGCTCATCGTGATCACAACTTCACTCATTGTGATCAACACAATAATGAAGGTCCCATACCCTTCATTTTCCCTATATTCTCCCTCAATGTAGACAAAGGGCCCAACCTTGAGCCTTTCAATCACTTGAGTTCCCACTTGAAATAATGAGGATATCCACTCCCCATTTCAAGTTCAAATGCTCAACCTTGAGCAAGTTCTTAACAGAAGGTTCACTACAAGAATTTTTGCATTCAACAACACCCAATAGACAACGCTTTTTAATAAAAACGTTGTCGTTCTTTGTTTTACAACGCTTTTAGTGAAAAGCGTTGTCTATGGTATTTACTTTTTACTAAAGACAACGGTTTTTAATGAAGTGTTGTCTTTAGTGTTGTTGTTTATGGTCAAAGACAACATTTTTTTAAAAAACGTTTTTTAAAGTGTTGTGTATGTTTCCCCTAAACTCACTTAAAATAAATTCGCAGCCCTCGCTTTGCTAAACTCTAAACCCTCAACGCGCGCGCGCCTTCTCCTCACCACTCCTCTCCACGAGTTCTCCTCTCCACGAGTGCCTTCTCCTCTCCTTCTCCTCTCCACGAGCGCCTTCTCCTCTCCACTCCTCTCCACGAGCGCCTTCTCCTCTCCACGAGCGCCTTCTCCTCTCCTTGCCGCGTGATCTCCTCTGAACCCTAATCTCGACCCAAACTCCTCACGCAAAACTCCTCACGCCGGCCCAACTCCTCCAAGTCGAGATCCCTAATCTCGCATTTCCCCATCTCCTCAATCAAAGTCAGCTTACCCTTCCTAATCTTCTCACGGCTCCTCAACTCCTCTGAACCCTTCGATCTTAGTTCCTTCCTCGCAGAGCAGATTCGAGAGTAGGAGGAATGGAAGAAAGAAAGGTAAAATTTCTTCCATCCCTCTAGAATAAGATTTTGTTTATTTTTGATTATTTTCTGAACTAGCCATTTTGCCGGATTCATACTGCATCAATTTTCCCCCTCCCCTGATTCCTATGATCTGTTTCTCCATTGACTAATGCTTTAATTTCTAATTCAGTACCCACCTCTGCATGGGATATATATATATATATATATAAAACTAGAGTGTCATTGAGCTTTCAGTAAGATCGCAGATTGTAACGTTGTTGGTCTGTATTCAGAAAGTTATATGCATTAACTTTTCTGTCCGTGATATTCTTCAGGTTTGCTAACAGTATGCGAAGTGCTTGCTTATCAGAGCATGTGTTGATCTTTTTTAGCAGAGCATTTTTATGTTTACCTGGTAAAAAGGTGAAGCAGCATCACATGAATGAAGGCACAGTCCTAGACTTGATTTTGAAACCTGTGCATGACACTTCACTGGTTTTGCAGTTATATATATGTAGCTGGAGCAAGAGGGGGAATTAGTTCAAGCCATTTTTTTCCCCCTGGAAGGAGAGCCCGGGTGATGCATTAAAGCAGATCAAAAGTTCGTCCGAGTTAATTTTATTACTCTTACTCACTTGCAAAAGGTCCACTGAAAACTTTAGCTTAGATGCCAGATACAAGCTGAACGGTGAGTGTTTTTGTTACTTTCTGAGAATTGTCTGTATCTTATCTCGAAAGCAGGGGCTGCTGAACACTACTTTCTACCACCATTTCCAAAGAACATTAAGCATCGTGGCCTTGATGATTCAAGCTGCAAATCAATTTTTAAGTTTAATTATGAAGATCTCATCGTAATCGGCTTCTTTGGATCTTAATATTCTCGTTCAGCCCATCAAGTGTACACATCCTATGTTTCAATTTGTAGACATTATGATTTCATTGACTCATGCCCATCAAGTGTTTGATTAAATGTCTCTTCCATTATATAGATTTTAGTTGATACATTTTCTTTAGTTTAATTCCATGTAATGCTTGTTAGTTTAGTGATTTATGTTCCTATGATGTTTGTTCTTTATTTGAAACTTAGTTTACTTATAAAAGTACATCATATAGGACCATCCAGAATTGAATTAGTGGAGATTTTTCTAAATATTTGTATCAAGGGTCTACACTCTAGTACCATAAGAGCTAATGGACTACTTGATACCGGTAAAATAATTATGGATTTTGTTTCCATAGTTAATATGCGGTTAAATATACTTAGTGATGTTAAATGCAGCATTTTTTTTATCAATTAATATTGAGAGTGAAATTTTAACACGGATTTCTCTGATTGCTATTGCAAATGCATAACATCCATTTTTAACTTATAAAATTTTAAAGGAAATTTGTTTGATTATACATAATTGAATGAAAGTCCTATGCTTCTTTGGTAGTATGTATTGAAGTTGGTTAGCTGTATGATATTAGAGAAAAGGCATTTTTAATCCACGATATAATTCTATGATTATTTATACCTCTGGCCTGTTCATCAAGTCCTTGAGAATCTCAGGTGTTCTGATATCACTAGCAATTAATACATAAATATTTTCATTAATTAGAATATCTTTTAAGGTAGATGCAGATTAGATGAGCCGATTTAATCGATATCGGTTGATAAGTAATGGTTCTATTTTTTTAGGATGAAATCCGATGGGATTAGATATTGGTAGCCTAGCCAGGTGAAGATCTGATGATTGTTGAATCAAATTTTTGTAGCAAATTAAAATTGCAATTAAGGTTAATTAATCTATATCAATGCAATTTTGGTTGCTGCATAGGAATCAATGCAATTTTGGCCCTTCATACATTGGATCGTAATCGGTATAATCCTATGTATTTGCCTAGTTAATTTCCATTGGAATCTTAGTGTTATTGAACCTTACAAGGATGCTATTTACTTGTTGGATTCCCTAAGTTGCCGCATTCGCGATGATGATTCAAAATACGTAATGGAAATGTGAGTTCAGATTTCTTTTAGTAAATATTTATTATAATAAAAATCTTATTTAACAAATATTCTTAACGTATGAAGGGCCTTAAAATTGTTTAATTCAACCAAGGGAAGGAAAGGTAGGAAAAATGTTAAGTGGGAAGTAGTTAAGGTATGTGTACTTTTGTTTAACATATATTGTAATGTGTATAATTTTCATTAACAATTTGACTCTAATTACTATATATAGGCTCCTCAATCTCCTCTCCTGCAAAACAATGTGGTTTTTTTGTAATGCGATTTATGAGAGAAATTATTGAAGAAGTTGAGACTATTGAGAGAGATTCGCTGCAATCAATAGTAACATTATTTAGCTTATCTCAAATTATTTGACATAAACTATTTAAAATTGCAAAGTGATCAGTGTTGATTATTTTTTCCATTAACATAAATTGTGTATGCTCACAGTTCACAAAAATAGGGTACTCTCGTGAACAAATTGATGAGGTTCGGTCCGAGTTGGCGGAGTGCATACAAGATCATATTTATGAATAGGTATGGAATGATAGTTGCCATAATTCTATTTAGATTTAAGTTCATGGAATGGTGGTTTTTTTTGGTAATGGAATCATAGTTAATGCCAATTTTTTTGATGCAGTGCATAGTTACCAGATCGACCTTGAGCAGTTGACCCCAAAGAAAAGTTGTCACTGAAGTTTAAAAACTTGTGAAAAATTTTAGTGAATGATGATGTTTTGTGAATGATGATGTTTTGGAAAAATTGTCACTTAGGTGAAAGGATGTTTTCTGGATTAAT
Source organism: Zingiber officinale (assembly GCF_018446385.1). Classification (NCBI taxonomy): domain Eukaryota; kingdom Viridiplantae; phylum Streptophyta; class Magnoliopsida; order Zingiberales; family Zingiberaceae; genus Zingiber; species Zingiber officinale. The sequence goes on from NC_055988.1 coordinate 84,581,371, forward strand.
ATGCAAGTACAAAGCACTGTATTATATGTTATATAAAGTTCTGTCAGTGTAAATTATCTAGTTTCTTTATCTAGCTTTTGTTCCACTATTGGGTTTGTTTTTCTAATAATTACTCGTGCAGCAAAATACTGAGCAAGAAGCTGTAGATCTTATAATCAGGTAAAGTAGAAAAAGTTAACTACTTCATTATGCTTTCATCTTAGTATTTGTATATTTGATTTGTCTTCTTTGAACCAGCTTCAAGTCAAAAAGCCAGATCCTCTAGATAGCTGTTAAAAATAAGGTATTATTTGGTTTGTCAGTGATCTTAATATTTGGTAATATTTGGTCTTTGATGCTCACGACAGAGTTCCAACGCTGCATGATTACCTTGTTCAAGCAGATTGCTTGCTGCCTCAGTAGCTCGCATTTTCAGGTTTGTTTCATCATTGATATTCCTTCTTTTTAGTGTTCTATATTAAAAGGAAATACTAACTGTCGATGAGATTGTTATCCTCTTGCTTGAACATGAACCAAAGTATATAAATTTGACCTTTTGATCTGAAAGTATAAAAAAAAGTTAATTGGATACTAGTTTTTTTTTTTTTTTGCAGTTGCATTTGTTGTATTTTCATATGTTTCTCAGTGAACTTCTAAACAATTCTTTTTTCATTAATTTATTAAGGCTTATTATAAGTTTCAGTTCCTTAGTTAACTTTCTCTATTATTGAAACAAAGTTGAGTTATGGAATTCTTACATGAAATAAAAAATATCAAACTTGGCAGTATGTAATGAAGTTATGCTCAATAAAAGAATTAGTTTATATTGGTTTGGTAAATCATGTTAAAATTTTTAAAGAAGTCATCCCTTAATGCAGTTACTTGTGATTTTTCTTGTTGATAGATGTAATTTATATTTTTAGCCCATTGTACATCCAGTCAAAATGTCTCAAAATCTCAAAATCGTTCAATCATATCATTTTGCTACATTTTAGACAAAATAATAATGTGTGATGTCATTCTCTATCTCTCCCTCTCTGGCTTTGGAATGTTTATGATTTAGCTAATAAACCGTTAGACTATGGTTTTTCCCTGATGCTCACAGATTGCAACAGCATGTGCTCTCACAGCCTTTAAGTTGCGTCATCCAATAAAGATGTACCTTGATCGTAGCACGGATATGGTAATGGTAGGAGGAAGGCATCCAATGAAAATAACCTATTCTGTGGGTTTTAAATCCGATGGAAAGATTACGGCCTTGTACTTGAATTTGTTGGTAAATGCAGGCATATCAGAGGATTATAGTCCACTTATTTCACATGCCATTATAACTTGTCTAAAAAAATACAACTGGGGTGCTCTCGCTTTTGATATTAAACTATGCAAGATGAATCTTACAAGTAAATCATCGATGCGAGCACCAGGGCAGGTACAGGGATCTTACATTGCTGAAGCTATTATTGAGCGTGTAGCATCTTTCCTGTCCTTGGATGTCGATGTTGTGAGAAAAAGAAATTTGCATACATATGAAAGCCTGAAGTTTTTTTATGGAAGTAGCAGTGGAGAAGCTCCGGAATATACTTTACCTGCTATAGTTGATGAGTTGTTTACATCTGCAAGCTACTTCAATCGTCTTGAAATGGTATTGCATTTCAATAGTTGCAACAAATGGAAAAAACGAGGGATTTCTTGGGTACCAATTGTATATGAAGTGGAACCAATGCCAACACCAGGGAAAGTATCCATTCTAAATGATGGTTCAATTGTTGTTGAAGTCGGAGGAATTGAAATAGGCCAGGGACTGTGGACAAAGGTGAAGCAAATGGCTGCATTCGGTCTTGAACAGCTATGGGATGAAGAGAAAAAATATCTTTTGGATAGGGTTAGAATCATTCAAGCAGATACTCTGAGTTTGGTTCAGGGAGGTTTAACTGCTGGAAGCACCAAATCTGAAGCAAGCTGCGAAGCAGTTCGTCTAGCATGCTCTATTCTAGTCAGCAGATTAAAGCCTCTTAAGCAAAGTTTGGAAGAGCAAATGGGATCAATTTCATGGGACACCCTTATTACCCAGGTGTGTAATTACGTCATTAATCAAATGTACTACTGTTTATTTATTGGCAAGAAGCTAAGCTTATTTCTGTAGTCTGTATGTGTTAGCTAGCTTATGCAAGTGAAGGACAGGATAGCTTATATGCATTCACTTTTAGGGATTTCCTGGGCTTTTTTATATTTTGGAAATCAAAGCAGTTACTTCCTTTCATCCATTATGAACTAGTTACCTTACAATATACAGGCAAATTTGCAATATGTGAACTTATCAGCGAGTACATTTTGGGTTGCTGACGATACTTCATCATATCTAAATTATGGGGCTGCTATAAGCGAGGTAACCTCCTTTGTAGATCATTCATATGATTGGCTTGTAATCACATTGCTAGTCTGTTTTCTTGATTTTGAAAATTGTGTGCATTCTAGGTAGAAATTGATGTTCTCACTGGAGCTACTACGATATTGAGAGCAGACCTTACATATGACTGCGGACAGAGCTTGAGTCCTGCCGTGGATCTAGGACAGGTTTTTTTTTTTTCATCTGTCCTATTGATTTTATAATCCTAAATCACAATCAGCCGTATGTTCATATACTTATATCTGAGTGTTTCTGCAGGTTGAAGGGTCTTTTGTTCAAGGAATTGGATTTTTTGTCCTATTGATTTTGTTCAATATATAAAGAAAACTTGTCAGTTACGATATAAACACACTTACGGTATGAATTACATGTATATATAACATTGACATATTATTTAGTACGAGATTTACATGTATGAAAGTTTTCATACAAAATTTCTTGATTGCCTACAACCCCAGGTGTGCTGATGACAAGTTGAAGAAGATGGCTCTAAGAGTGATAGCTGAAAGCCTTTCAGAAGAAGAGATTGCTGGACTTAAAGAAGCAATTCCATGCGATGGACACCAACAACAGCGGTTAGTCAATGATGAGGTTTTGTAAAACTTGTGTGTTTGAAAATTATTGTCATGAAGTTAAGGATAACTTGTATGATACAAATTTAATTTGTGGATCAATATGTATACATTTTGTTTGTATAATATAAAGTTTTATTTATTTGTTAAATAGTCTTATTATAAAAATGATTGTGGTTGTGGATATTCAATTATATGTAAATTTTGAGTATTTTTATAATTTTGCTATTTTAAGAAAACACTATTTTTTATAAATTTAAAAAGACAACGTTTTTAAGTAATAAAAGACAACGCTTAAAAAACAATGTCTTTGAGACCAACCACAACGCTTTTAAAGCGTTGTCTTTGATATGTGCATTTTTACAACAGCATCTATAACAACGCTTTTTAAGAACGAAAAGACAACGCTTAAAAAGCGTTGTCTTTGTGACCAACCACAACGCTTTTAAAGCGTTGTCTTTGATATGACTTTCTACAACACCATCTACAACATCACTTTTTAAGTACATACGACAACGCCAAAAAAGCGTTGTTGTTTAGCTTTTTTCTTGTAGTGGTTAACCACCTTCCAAGGTTCATGAAAAATAATTTTCATGTCTTTAAAGAGTCCCTCCCCCTAAAGACATGGTGGTGACTTCCGTCATTGCACCAACAATGACTTGGAATCCCTAAACCTTTAGGAAACCCAAACTTAGAAGTTTTGAGGTTCAACTGTTCAAAATTTGAAACAAACCTCAACCTAAACTTCAATAAAGTCTTCCTTAACCATTCCATCCTTGTTTTCTACACGAAAACACCCTTTTTATGTATACAAATGTATTTTTAAGGGTTTGGAATGGTCACATAGACTAAACATGGTTCAAAGATGCTGAAATCAGGCCTTCCCAGCCAAAATCAGCAACTTGGATCGATAGGAGTTGGGATCCAATCGATTGAACCAACTGAATCGATACACTGATCGATTCAGCATGTGTGGATCGATCCACTGATCGATCCGGCGAGCTTCTGCTCGCGAGATTTGCCTTCTGAATCGATCCACGGATCGATTCAGGCACTCCAATCGATCCATGGATCGATCGTAGGTCTGATAGTTGCTGAATTTCAAATTCAGCCAACTTCAGAAACCCCTAGAAAATTCTACAAAAATCCAAAAATCATGAAATTTCGTGTAGATAATATTTAGGGCATACTTAATCAGGGAAAAATAGTTTTCTATGAAAATACATCATATTTTCAAAGATTGACACAAACTAGAAAACTTGCAAAAACTTTAGTGTTTTCTTCAAGTTTGTGTTTAACTATTCAATGGTGATTACTATCAAAAGATAGCCTTCACCAAGGTTTTCCAAAAGTATTTTAAAACATTTTTCAAAATCAATATCCCATCATGTTCCTTGGGCATAATGCACATAACTTGTACATTAGCTTTCCCAATGATGGGAAAACACATAACTATGTGTTTTGATGAACTTAAAACTCAAAAGAATGCACTAAATCAACATCTTGAGTTTTGTTTATCATCCTAACATCTCACTTGTATCTAATGTGCACTAAAACACATACAAGTCATCTTATAGGTCTTTGTGAGATGTAACTTTTGGTTTTGCCCTAATCTAGGGATCATGCATATCTATCTAGGCATTTTAGAGATATCAGACATCCACCTAGAATGTCACTTGTTAATAAGTGTTGTTAAATGCCATTTGTCCTTAATTACAAGGAATTAAACTTAATGCATGATTATGTTATGGCATACATCAAAAAGGAAATAATTTTCAAAGAAAACATCCTATAACTATATGATGTATGTATGGCATGACATGGTATTTTCATAATAAAACATGAATGTAAAAATAGACATGATGTCATGGCATATGATGGGCAAATAATCATGGCAAGGTTTAGCATAAATAAAATATACCTAGATTATCTAACTAAGTATCCTTAACCACTTAGCTAAACCCAAAATATATCACTTGTTTTAACTTAAAATGTTAAACCTAGATTACCCTAAAGTGCTTCAAGAACATGCCACATCCTAAATTGGCATTTCTAATTCTCTTGATAAATTTATGCCAAATGAAGTTAAGCATATTCCTCAAATGTTGACATATTCCATTTTTCCTCAAGAGTAGTACTAAGAAAATACCAAAATCCCAACTTGGTATTTCTTATTTTTCCAATTTGTGCCAATTAAGATTAAAATCAATACTTCTCAAACGTTTGGCACATTTTACTCTTTCAAGGAGTAATTTATAAATCCATTTCATTTTCAAAGGTCAATAATAACCTTGAAAATGCTCCTTGAGTGTCAATTTCTTCAAAGTTGGGTTAACTACCCTTCTAATCGGAGTTGACACTCTCTAACCCATCTATGGGGTAGAGAAGATGCTCCTAGGAACCCAACACCTATTGGTGCTCCTTGGATGCTCTAGGTATTCACTAGGGATAACTTCCCTAGATACCTTCCTAGTGACCTTGTTTGGCTTCTTTGAAGCCTTGGTCACATTTTCTAGGTCAACTCTAGGAATAGCCTCCCTTGTGACCTTGTTTGTGACTTTCTTAGACTTCTTAGAAGCCTTAGTCACATTTATTGCAAAAATACTCTTAGGGATGACTTCCCTAGTATTCTTGGCTTGACCACTAGACCTAGGGTTTGTTCCATAACTATATGGAACCCTATGATAACTAGGCACATCCTTTTTAGCTTTGGGTTTGTATCCCAAACCTCTATGGCCATTGGATGGCTTTGATTTTCCTAAACCTAGGTTATGCTCATTTTGCCCTAATAGGATATTTTCCATCCTTTTTAGGGTCTTTTCCATTTTATCAAGTCTTGACCTCAAGACTTGATTTTCTCTCACTAAGTCCTTAGTATTTGATTTTTCATTTGATCCATGATCATTTTTATTCTTGGGCTTGTATCCATTATCCTTAGTGTTCTTGCCCAAGTGTCTATCTACCTTCCTAACCTTAGGTTTGGTAGTTTTAGCATGTAGGGCCACATGCTTTTTCTTAAAGCCCTCATGCTTTCTATTCTTATGGTAAATTGCATTAAAATGATAAAAATTTGAACTATCATGCTTTTTACCATAACGTAAAGGGGTAGACTCAATAAATGTTACCCTCTTCTTTACCTTGGAGGCTCCCCCTTGACTAGTGCCTCCTTGAGCCTTGACCATCTTCTTCCCCTTGGGGCATTGACTTCGGTAATGCCCTTTTTGTTGACACAAGAAGCACACAATGTGCTCCTTGCTCTTCTTTGTTCCAGGGGTGGTCTCCTTGGGCTTCTCCTTGCCCTTTTGTGTCACTTGACCCTTCTTCTTAGCTAAGTTGGGACACTTGCTCTTGTAGTGCCCACTTTCCCTACACTCAAAACATATTATATGATTTTTATTATTAATTAAAATATTTATACCTTTGATTGTAGGGGTGGCATCTTCTCCTTTTGATCCGGAGGTAGAAGCTTCCTCTTGGTATAAATTTGATTCTCCTCCATTTGATTTTTCTTGACTTGTGGAGGTAGAAGCTTCTTCCTCCTCTTCTTGATCCGGTGTCACCAAGGATTGCTCCCCCTCAATCCTAGAGGTGGAGGCTTCATCATCTTGAATATGAAACAAGGAGTATGCTCCCTCCTTGTTCCCTTCGTTGCATTCCCTTGAAGATGAAGCTTCTTGGATTTCCTCTTCTTTGGAGGTTGAGCATTTTTCAACCTCGGAGTCCTCCTCTTGGTCTTGCTCCAAAGAGTCACCCTCCACTACAACAAAAACTGCAAACGACAACGGATATTATCCGTTGTCGTAGGGTAAAAAAACCGTTGTAACTGAGGGTGTTGTAGAATGTATTGCCCTACGACAACGGTTTTGAATCCGTTGTCTTTGTAGACATTTGACAACGGTTTTTATCCGTTGTTGTTTATATGCCCAAAATTTAGCTACGAAGGATACGACAACGTTTTAAAACCGTTGTGGTAGATAATTTCAACAACAGAAATAAACCGTTGTGGTAGATACATTTTACAACAGATATAAACTGTTGTGGTAGATAATATTTGACATGTTTTGTTTTTTTAACAACAGTTTTAATATATTTTACAACGGATAAAACCGTTGCCTTTTATCACTTTTTACAAAAAAAAAATTCGTTGTGGTTTACCTAGTTTTTACAACATTTTTAACTGTTGTCTTTAATGTTCATTAATACCAAACAACCAATCTTATTTTATTATAAGCAAACCACCAATACAAAACTAAATATTTACTACATTAAATCCAAAATAAACATCCATATATAATTCATCTTGTAGTCACATATACAAAAATATACAAAATGAGTTGTTACTCATCAAAATACACATGTTTTCCATTACTCTCCATATACACTAAATCACATGTTTTCCATTTGTTGTTCTCCATATGGCTTTTAATTTACAAAATAACAAGGCAAGCTACATCTAACAAAGCTCACTTCTTGCATCAAAAAAACTCAAGCCGCCTCACGAATTGGCAGACCTGCAAGAGAAAAGTTTAACAAAACTTATCAAATTCCAGAATTCCAAAAGGAGAATGTAATTAACCAATCTGTAGTGCATAGAAGGCAAAAACAAACCAAATGAAGGAAACAAAAAGTAGTGTTTATTAGAGAATAATAGTACATGGAATCTACTAGGAGCAGTGATACCTAGCTTAGCATAGTTTACTAAATAATTAGCACTACATGCAGCTAACATTATTTAAGTGAACTATCATGCAAGATCAATAGAATCCATGCAAAGCGCATTACATCCATTAACATCTTGAAACAAAATATTCATGCAATTTTCTGTGCCTTTTTCCAAACTGCATTACCTTTGAGACCTGGTAGGCACAATATGCTTTTTCATTTTGCAAGTAACCAGTTGCCAGGAGCTGCAAATTGATCTGCAATATAACCAACTTATGATCTAAGAAATAAAACTTATGCAATACAAACTTATGCAATACAAGCAATTACAGGATTTCACATAGCTCTAATATAAAACAATTCCATGACAACGGGCAATACCAGAATTCTAGAATTCTGATTTAGATTTATTCATATAAATCTACATAAAAAACAAGCAATATAACCAACTTATGATCTAAGAAATAAAACGTATGCAATATAAACTTATGCAATACAAGCAATTACAGGATTTCACATAGCTCTAATATAAAACAATTCCATGACAGCGAGCAATACCAGAATTTCAGAATTCTGATTTAGATTTATTCATATAAATCTACATAAAATACAAGCAATATAACTAACTTATAGTCTCAGAATTTAACTTATGAAATACAAACTTATGCAATACAAGCAATTCCATGATTTCGCATGGGTCTAATATAAAGCAATTCTAGGACAACATTCATTTCTAGAATTCAAGAATTAGATTTATTCATATAAATCTACATAAAATACAAGCAATGTAACCAACTTATAGTCTCAGAATGTAACTTATGCAATACAAACTAATGTAATACAAACTAATACAATACAAACTAATACAATACAAGCAATTTAACCAACTTAGAGTTGTCTTGGTAACTTCCATTGGAAAACTTATGCACATAGATTTAAATTCCCAGAATAAGTTTACTCTGCCTGTGCCTGTCTATTAGATCAATGAATGTCATTGACCTTGCCATTGAGTTTCTAAATAATCAGTCAAAAATATTCTTAAAAGATACTCTTGGCAATAAGAAATTAACTAAACCTGCGGAAAATGCATCTAAACATTGATTTAGGATGCAGACTTGTTGAGTTATAGGCAGGATTGACAAAATGACAAGAACTTGTCTAGGCAAATGTTGAAAACAAACAAGGAATTTCATATATGCTTTGTTCCTGGAAAAATGTCTTTATATACAAAACATGCTCATAATTCCAGTCAACATGCTATAAACTCCATTTACTAACTCAGCCGCATTTAATCACTAAACGATGAGCTTATTTCCCGGAGGCAAAGTTTAATAGACAAAACAAAAACAAAATTATAAGGACACCACGACAATACCTATAACTAAATTCACAAAATGTTCAATCAGCAAGATAACACATGGATGTATATTAGGTATTGATATATCAAAGTAAAAGATGATAACAAAGAGAGGCAATAATATTAAGTATCCACAATTAAATACATATATACCGATGGATATCCTTTACGGAACAGCTGATGAGAGTATACATTCTGCCTTCTTCTATTCTTTTGTTCATCACTTACTCTCTAGTTAAAAATTAAAATCAATTAAGTTCACTATCAACATTCAAAATATATATATGCGAACTTTAATACAAATTTTCTGTGTTGTAGAGAAAAAATAGCAATCTATGGAAGGTTTAAGGAAACAAACAATTAGAGAACCCGACTATTAGAATTACACAAGGAAACAAGTAATACTATCTGTTAGAAGTATTGTTATAACAATTATCTCTTCAATTAAGAAACAAAGCAAATGGAAGAGAGACAACTAACTGAGCAAATGGAAGTAAATGGAAGTATTGATTTCCTATGCTCTGGATGTCAATACAACAACCTACAAAGAAAGAAAAACAAGCATCATCAAGAACAATATATCGGAAAAAAACCCTTAAAATATTCTATGAGAACAGTTTCTATGATCATCAGAGAACCATTACTTCTTATAGGATTTTTCTGCATCCCTGTGCAGCAAACTGGTATTACATCAGAGAACCATTAATGTGTGTGTGTGTGTGTGTGTTGGGTAAAGCTGTGTCAAAGTCCATTGTCTTTAATAAGTGGTAAGGCAGGTTTGGAAACATTAGGGTATCACACCTATATTTGTGCACTTGTGCGCATCTCAAGTAAAACTATCTTGAAATCCAATATCTTTGCAGCAGTCCATGATCTTCAACATACTGAATAGTGAGGCAGGCTTGGAACCTTAGATCTTGGCATCATCGACTAAGATATTTAACAACTCAGGCACAAGGCTTGATATATACAACGGAAAAGAAATCAAATGAAAGTGAGATTTGATATCAAGACCATATTCCTGAGAATCATTAACTTTACAATTTTTTAGATAAGAATAGATCTTGTTTGTTTACTATGGAAATCCAGTATGGATTATAATATTTAGAAATCAATGATAAGTACCTTTTTCAATATATGCCTTGACATGAGACATAAATGTTGTTTCTTTAAATTATACTTCAGTTTGAATGAAACAAATTCAGTCCTTAACCAGCTTACTTGAAAACAGGGTTAAATAATGTAAAAACAAGATACAAAATCAATATGATCCCATTGTTCACTACAAGTTACCTCCATCCCAAGATGTATCATCTGGGCTGCAATTGACAGTACCAAAGTATCAGTAATCCACCACATCAAACTAATAATGTAACAAGTAGTTCCTTCCAAGCATACCCAAATATAACAGCATTCCAAAGCATGATGTTGTTGTCATGAGGAGCACCGCTGATACCAGCTGGAGGATCCTACTGCAGTCTTTTGAAGTCCCTCATGAGCCTCTTCCTCGCAGAAGTCGACATCCTTACTGCCTAGATGATAGAAATTGTGATGTTCCAATCAAAGAGCTGAACAGAAAGCACAAAAATCCTACTTCCGTCAATAGCTGCCGAACATCAAAACCATGATAGACAATGTGAAAACCCCCATAATTAAATAATCGTCACTAATAAAACGTAGCTCATGAAAGAAAAATTACAGCTTTGTGCTAATCTGAAGTCCAAAATTCCAACTTTCCATCTCCATAACCAACGACGCAGTAGTATTCATATAAACCCGACCCAAACCCTACCGATTTGCTTCAAAACACAAACTTCACCGAAAGAACGCAACATCCGGAAATAGAAAAGCAGCAAGAATACCTCGTACACGCTAAATGCTAACTCGAAGACCACCAGCCTCGAAGGAAGGCCGCCAAGATCCGATATTTGATGAGGGAAAGTGAAAGGCATCACAAAACGACGCAGAACCAGCCGGGACACATCAGGCGGAGTCGAGAAGGAGAAGGAAATCTAGGGCTCGTTTGGAGCCTCCTTCAGTACGCGGGAAGGAGGGAGGAAGAGGAGGAGAAGAGATTTGAAGGCAGGGCGAAGGGATTTAGAAGGCGAGGAAGGGAAGAAAAGGAAGGGTTTGGGGAAGGAAGAGGGCAAAAGGGCAGAAGCGAAATGGAGGAGATGACCGCCGATGCGAGAAGGAAAGGGGGCATTAAGGTCAACATATGGCTTTCTACGAGAAATTGGAACAACCCCACGAAATCGAACACAAATCATAGAACATAAAATTAAAATAAATAAAAATGCTCCACCTACAGCGCGTCGAGCGCGAGCTGCTAAATATCCTCCCTGGCCGTTTCAGCGGACAAATCAACTCCTCTTCCGACGGCTGTGAAGATGGACCGGTGAGAGCAAAACCTGGTAGTGTTTTGGGCAGGATCGAGAGAGGGAGGAAGATCCAGCAAAGGCGAACGGTTGGTCGACAGGACGGCGTGAAGAGATTGTATGAGGAGAGGGAAAGAAAAATGGCTAGGGTTGAATGCGAAGGGGAAGACACGGCGCCGAAAAGATATTCAGAGAGAGGGAAAGCAAAAACTACGCGCGAGGGGAAAAAAAGACCAAAGTCAAATACAACGGTTTTATCAAAACTGTTGTTGTAACCCCTAAAAACGCGGATAAAGACAACAGTTTATAAAACCGTTGTAAAAAGTGTTGTCGTTTTAAAAAGAAGTCGCTCAATGACAACAGTTTTGCCAAAATCGTTGTCTTTTATATTTAATGGGGAGTTCAAAGACAACGGTTTTTGCCAAAACCGTTGTCTTTGAACAAATACGCAACGTTTTCTCTTAAAACCGTTGTCGTAGGGGTGTTGTCGTTTGCAGTTTTGTTGTAGTGCTCTCTGGATTCTTCATGATCTTGTACAGTGGAGGGGATCGCTTCATGAAGCTTGGCCAATTTGCTCCATAGTTCCTTTGCATCTTCAAATTCTCCAATTTTGCAAAGGATGGTGCTTGGCAATAAATTGACCAAAAGCTTGGTCACTTTGTCATTAGCCTCGCACCTTTGGATTTGCTCCGAGCTCCATTTGCTCTTCTTGAGAAGCTTGCCCTTGGAATTTCTTGGAGCCTCGAAGCCTTCAATTAGAGCAAACCATTGCTCTATCTCCATCATAAGGAAATTTTCGATTCTTGATTTCCAAGAATCGAAGCTTGTAGATGAATATGATGGAGCCACCCTTGTGTCAAATCCAAGTCCATCTTGGAATTGCATCTTGAAGTTGAGCTTGATAAAATCTTGAACTTGAAGAATTTGCTCCAACTTCTTCACCCTCTAGCTTTTCTTGTTATGCTTGACCCTTCCGGCGATGATTCCGGTGAGGAGCGGCCTCGCTCTAATACCACTTGTTAGGGCCAAAAGTAGCTAGAGGGGGGGTGAATAGCTCGTCGCTTGCTCGATGTGCTTCGTTTCTTGTTTCTTCAAAGATATGGCAGCGGAAAATACAGAAACAATCACACAACGCTAACACGGTTGGTTTACTTGGTATCCACCTCACAAGAGGTGACTAATCCAAGGATCCACACCAACACACACACCCTCCACTAATAAAACTCTCCTTTATGGTAACTACCAAGGGCGGAGAATCCCTACAAGACTCAATACAAGAATAGAGGGAAAGGATACAAGAAATACAAGCTTACAAGCTTACAATGAGTACAAACCCTAACCCTAGCTTCTCTTCTTGGCTTTGATCCACCTCTTGACTTGGAGAACTTCCAAGATCCTTCAAGAACTGGCGATCTGAGCTTTGTGAGTGCTGTGGAGGAGCTGGCGAGAGATCGGAGATGAATCTGAGAAGAGATGCCGAAGACAACGCTCGTCTGCGGCTTAAATCGATGCCAACGGTCGGAACCCGATCGATTCGAAAGTTCCCAATCGATCGGGGAGGCTTTGGATCGATCCACGGATCGATCCAGAGCGCCTCTGTGCTCTGGAAAAAAATGTCGGGATCAATTCACGGATCGATCCAGCGCTTATCGCGCGAAGCAGCATCGTCCCAATCGATCCACTGATCGATTGGGACATCTGGATCGATCCACGGATCGATCCAGAGACTCTCTGTTCACTGGGAGAAGCCTGGATCGATCCACTGATCGATCCAGCACTTGGTTTTTGCCCAAAACCAAGTCCCAATACTCCCAAACCAACATCCGTTCAACCTTGACCTGTTGGTACATCATGCCTAGCATCTGGTCACTCCCTTGACCTGCCAGGACTCCCCACCAAGTGTCCGGTCAATCCCTTTGACCCACTTGGACTTTTCTCTTCGTGCCAAGTATCCGGTCACTCCCTTGACCTACTTGGACTTCCACTAGATGTTTGGTCAATCCCTTTGACTCATCTGGATTTTCCCTTGCCTGGCTTCACTCACCAGGGCTTTCACCTAGCTTCACTCACTAGGACTTTCACCTGGCTTCACTCACCAGGATTTTCCTTCTGCCTGGCTTCACTCACCAGGACTTTCACCTAGCTTCACTCACTAGGGTTTTCCATCTGCCTAGCTTCACTCACTAGGACTTTCACCTGGCTTCACTCACCAGGACTTCCATTCTGCCTAGCTTCACTCACTAGGACTTTCACCTGGCTTCACTCACAAGGACTTTCCTTCTGCCTAGCTTCACTCACTAGGACTTCCATTCTGCCTAACATCCTAGTTAGGACCTCCCAGTCAAGTATCTGGTCAACCTTGACCTACTTGACTCTTCTTCAATCAATATCTTATTGTCAAACATCTAAACCCAAACCAAGACTCAGCTTGGTCAACCAGGTCAACCTTGACCTGAGGGATGTTGCACCAACAACAATACCTCCCAATTCTATAATCATCCAATCAACCTATCAACCAAATCATCAAACCAAAATCAATCACAAACTCCAACATGATTCATCTTTAAATTCTCACCCATATCCATAGTTTCCAATCCAAAACCCCTAATCTAATATCAACATGGATTCAACAATACATGCTAATATATCTAAGCAAGAACAAAGTCCTACAACCCATAAAAGACCTAATTGAGTAACATACTACTAAGAATCAGAAGTACATCACTGAAATACACTCACCTTGAGATAAGGCAACCAAATCCAGTAGCTCACAGCACCAAGATCCCTGTCCCTAAGCTACAAGAGCACACACACACCTATTCTTCCAAGAATCAATCCATAGCTCAGTTTGTACAGCAAAGAATAGTCGAACCATTAACAAACAGATCAAACCTTACCTCAACAGACCCTTACCTCTTCTCCCAACAGCTACCAAAGAACCCAGCCGTAAGAATTGGAGAGGGCAGCGAACGGTAAAGGAACATTCCACCATTATGTGAATCCAAAGCCTCCTTCTAGTCCAAATCAGAAAGAATACCACAAACAAACCCAATTCACAAGAATTCTTGAATTCACAACACTTCCCGACACTTCCTTACCTTAACCGATCGCCTCCAATGGTGTCGCACGATCCACTCCAGTTGGTGATGATCCGTAACTCTCTCCAGTGATCAGATCGAAGAGAAGAACTGAGAAAGGCTCAATCAGCCGAGCCCTAGCCCTGACATGCCCTAGAAGTCAAGCAACCGCCGATGACAAGCAAGAAATCGTCGAAGATGCAATTGCTCAGCCGGAGATGACCGGTACCGTCGAGATACTGCGATACTTCCTCAAACAACTCGGCGAGGACGTGATCGTAGTGGAGGAAGTCATTCTTCGTCGGCGTCGGGCGTTCATGTGAGAGAGAAAGGGTTTTTCAGTGACTTGGTATTCCAGAGGGTTTACTGGTGATGAGACACGCCGGAGGAGGAGATCATTGCCGGCAGTGAGCTCGCGACGGCCGGCAATCAGGCGAGGAGAAATCGAGAGGGAGCCTCGGGAGAAAAGAAACTCGCGCAAAGGAGGAGGAGGAGGAAATCGGGGAATTAGGGCTTAATTAAGTACTTAGGTTTAATTTAATTAAACTCAAAGTTTTCTCCTTCATCAACTCCCACTTAAATGATGTTCCAAATAGGCTCCCATTGTACCCCGAATCCATCCCCTCAAAACGGGTCATACGGATTCCGTTTAATTCCCAAAAAATTTCTAAAAATCCTCTAAAAATCCAATAAAATCTTTCGTCCAATAATATTTATCATTTACTTTTACGGTATCTTACAATTAGTGCAGGAAGCATCCGACGATCGAACCTATGTTTTGATTATGTCAAAGGGTTCAAAGTTAAGTTGTCTTGTTATCTAATGTGTTTGAATGAGATTGCAGGAAAGCCCTAAGTGTACTTAGTCAAAAGCTCTAACAGCGGTTAGGCAAGTGAAAAATCCTAGGGGGTGGTAACCCTAGGTCCTAGGGGGTGGTAACCCTAGGTAAAGAAAAGTCCTAACTGTGGTTAGGCAAAGGGAAAACCCTAGAGGGTGGTAACCCTAGGTCCTAGGGGGTGGTAACCCTAGACGAAAAGCCTTGGCAGATCGAGAGCTTCGGACAAAATTCTAGGGGGCGGTAACCCTAGGTTGAAATGTCCTAGTGTCACGAACCAGGTGGAAGTCTGGATGGGTCATGGAGCAGACATCCAGTAAAAAGTCCTAGAGCCCTAGTGATGTGCGTAGATTAAATACTTTTTTATGCATGTTTTTACGCACATTTACATACTTTAAGCATGCTTGATCTATGCACTTTTATACTTCCAACTTTCCTTTTAGCATATTTACTCTTTTGGTTCGGAGATATGCTTTTTGTGCATTTTCTGTACACAGGAGTCGAAATTGGTGAAGATTATGCGTCCTCGGGCAAGCTTGGAAGGAATTGAAGGGAGAGAGCATCAGGCCGTGTACCACACACGGCCGTGTAGTTTTAGCAGGAAGGGAAGAGGACATGGTCGTGTGAATCTCACACGGCCGTGTCTTGATTTGAAGAAATTAGAGCAGATGCCTTACATGGCCGTGTAGATATACACGGCCGTGTGAGGTTTCCAGAGGCCAAGCAGGTGGTGGCCGTGTGCACCACACGGCCGTGTAGCATTTCCAGAGAAGGAAGGACCTGGACACGGCCGTGCAGCTTTGGCAGAGAAGGAAGTGGACATGGCCGTGTCATGGGGCCGTGTGGCCCCGATTTCCTCCTCTATTTAAACCCTCCTTCATGAATTGAAAGGGGATCTCTCCCCCTTTGGGAGAAGGCAAGATTTGGTGGTATCCTCCCATTCTTGGGAGGATTTTTGGGCGATTCGAGGGGAGTTCTTGACGATTTTGACTCCGGAGCGAGGATTGGATCCGAAGACGAGGCTTCTTCGTAGATAAGTTTTCTCTTCCCCCCTTTTCTTGGTTTCTTGGATTGGGGATTTAAGAAATGCTTGTAATCTTTATTTCTTCGGGTATTCTTCCTCGATTCATGGAGTAGATCTTGTATTCTAGGATTAAGGGAGTATTTGTATGATGGATTGATGTAATCTCTTATGGATTTGCCAATTTCTTGTTTCAATGACATTGTCTTGCTTGTATCAATTAGATCTTGAATGATTAATAGTGATTTGTGCTTAATTCTCATTCTTGATTGATTGTTTGGATTTCTTATGGACTTTGTAAAGATAAACTCTCACTCGATCATCCGAGGGATCCACGTGACAGGTGCAAGCCCGTGTAAGGACGTTTGAGAGATAATCTTGAAGAGGAAAAAGGAATATTCAAGAGAGTAGGATGGATCTTGTGATTAGTTTCTTGTATCTTGATAGATTAATAAGTTGTGGGCTTCTATGTTGATATCCGAGGAAGGTATAGTAATAGGTGCGCTTCTGTGTAAGGACAACGTAGGTTCACGTCTAATTGATCATATTTAGATACATTTCTCAGTCCTTAGCCGGTTATCTATTGCAAGAGAGAACCGACAACTTTCTACAAGTGTTTGGCAATTGAGGGATAAGAATTGGTGAACCATTTACATTCAAGAAATCTTACAAAGAAATCGAAACTCCTAGAATCTCCCTTTATCATAACCCAAAACACTAAACTCTTGTTTGTTGATCTTTAATATTAGATTTGTTTACCTTCACTTTGCATTTGAAACAATTGGATAGTTGTTTAGCTAATTCGCATTGAGACATTTCTAGTGCTTATTCCAGTCCCTGTGGATACGATAATCTTTTATATTACTTGCGACATTTCCGTACACTTGCGGAGCGTAACAAGTTTTTGGCGCCGTTGCGCTATAACATTAGGAATTATCAATTGAGTTAGACTAAACATAACATTTGTTTTCCTTTCATATTGCATAGTTGTAACTAATCATTAGATTTCTGTTTTTACTTTCTTGTATAACTTTTACTTCTTGTTAATTCTTTTTGTACAAATTCAATTCTGCATTTTTTATTCTTTTATTTTTTTCTTTTTCTGTTGAATTGTCATTTGCTATCTTGTTCTTGTGTATGCGAAGATCTAACTTTGCAGGGGAATTCTTTCCTTTTGACCCTGAGATTGATAGAACTTTCCATAAAAGAAGAATTCTGCAAAGGCAAATTGAAGAACAGGAACATTTGAACATGGCGAATAGACCACTCAAGGATTATGCAGCACCTTATGCAAGAGGTTTTCGATCTAGTATTTCAAGACCTTCAGTGGAAGCTAATAACTTTGAGATCAAACCCGCAATTATATCTATGGTGCAGCAGAACCAATTTGGTGGAGGACCTCATGAAGACCCCAATCAACACTTAGAGGTCTTTTATGAAATATGTGGTACCATGAAAATGAATGGAGTTCCTTCAGAAGCAGTTAGATTATTATTATTTGGGTTTTCTTTAAGAGATAGGGTAAAGCAATGGCTGAATTCTTTGGCCCCTAATAGCATCACCACTTGGGAGCAGTGTGAGCAACAGTTTCTTGATAAATTCTATCCACCAAGCAAAACAGCTCATATGAGGAATTTAATTGCAAGCTTCAAGCAAACTGATTCAGAATCTCTTTTTGAAGCATGGGATAGATATAATAGTATGCTCAGACAATGCCCACATCATGGGTTGGAAAGATGGTTAGTGTTGCACACTTTTTATAATGGTATCAACTATCATACCAAAGTGTCCCTTGATTCAGCTGCTGGAGGGGCACTTATGAATAAAAGTTTAGATGAAGCTGAAGAAATTATTGACAGTGTAGCACAAAATCATCATCAATGGGAAAATGAAAGAAGTGGCGGCTATTCTTCTGTAAACCCAACAATTAAAGCATCAGGGAAGTTTGATGTAGATGCAGTCACTCTTTTGTCTGCAAAATTGGACGCTCTTACAAATAAATTTGAGAATATGGGGACTAGTGCTAATATGGTCAATGCTATTAGTACATCTTGTGAAGTATGTGGGAGTTCAGAGCACTCAAATGACTCATGTCCATTGGGAGCTATCACTGCACAAATCAATCAACTGGAACAATGTGATGCAATCATGAGTTACAATCAAAGGCAGAACAACTCATACTCAAATACTTATAACCCTGGATGGAAGAGCCATCCCAATTTTTCTTACAGAAATAATCAAGATCAAGGACCATCTATGGGGGCAAGACCAAATTTTCAAGCTGGGCAACAAAATTTTCAACATCTATCTTCTCAAGGCTTACCAAAGTAAAATATTGAAAAGATGCTTGAAGAAATTATCTCAAGTAAGAATGAAATGAAGCAAGATTTAGCAAAGCTCATTCAGAGAATGGATAATTCTGAAAAGCATCAAAAGATCCAGGATAGTCAAATTGCCCAACTAGCTTCCTCATCATCCAGAGCACCAGGACAACTTCCAGGAAAACCTGATGTGAATCCTATGAAGCATTGCAATATAATTGAGCTTAGGAGCGGACGGACCTTGGGAGACTCCCAAGTGACTGCTCCAAAAGGGATACAAAAAGAAGAAGAGCTCTCTCCTCTTATACCAAATCAGATTCAAGCTAATGAGGAGAGTACCAATGAGGTTGAAGAGACTCTTCCACTGAACCATCAGAGCAAAGTTGGCCCTTTTCCTCAGAGACTTACAATGCTCAAGAAAGATGAAGAATTTGGCAAGTTTTTAGAAAAAGTTAAGGAAATTTGTGTTGAGGTACCTCTTATTGATGTTATTCTTCAAATGCCTAGATTTGCCAAATTCCTGAAGGATCTCATGTCAAACAAGAGAAGAAGAGGAGAGGTTGAGACCATTGCGCTTAGTGAGGAATGTAGTGCTATTTTGGAGAAGAACACTTCCCCAAAACTAAAGGACCCAGGGAGCTTTTATATTCCTTGCAACATAGGAAAAGAATTTTTTGAAAAAGCTTTTTGTGATTTGGGGGCAAGTGTTAGCCTCATTCCCTATTCAATTTGTAATAAATTAGGTCTCAAAAATATTAAACTTACTACTATGGCACTTCAACTTGCTGATCATTCCTGCAGGTACCCTTTGGGTATTATAGAAGATGTGCCAGTAGAGGTGGATGGGAATGTTATTCCCACAGATTTTGTCGTGTTGGACATGGAAGAGGACCCCAGGATTCCTATCATATTAGGAAGACCTTTCCTTGCTACAGCTGGAGCTATAATTGATGTCAAAAATCATAAGCTTTCTTTGGTAATTGGTAAGGAAAGGTTGGAATATGATTTATCTAATATCTCTAACCATGTCTCGTCTCTTTTAAATGCTTGTAGCAGGACAAGCATTTATAAACTTGAGGAATGGAATTTCCATCCTCATGGAAGGCCACCAAACGAAGGAGACAATGTGGTGGAAGATGTTGGGAGAAGATCTCCCAACAAAAACGAAAAGTATATCTGTCCTCCAAGGGTGAGGAAAAGAAGTGAATGATCAAGTTTGGTCGAGCTAAAGACCTTAAACAAGCGCTTCTTGGGAGGCAACCCAAGGGTTCTTTTAGTTAGTTTTGATTTGTATTTTAATTTCTTTTAGTTTGATGCATTCTTTTGATTTTGTTTTTAGGTTAGGTGCAAAACAGAGCCCGGCCGTGTGCTATACACGGCCAGGCAAAGGTTGCAGAGAAGGGAAGTGCTTGGGCCGTGTCATCCAGACACGGCCGTGTAGGATCTCCCGAGGAGAAAAAGGTCTAGGCCGTGTCTCAAACACGGCCGTGTAAAGAATCCCGAGGAGAAAAAGGTCTAGGCCGTGTCCCAAACACGGCCGTTCAAAGAATTCCGAGAAGAAAGATGGAGAGGCCGTGTCCCAGACACGGCCGTGCGAAGAATCCAGAGAAGGAAGAGGGGGAGGCCGTGTGGATCTGCACGGCCCATGTAGGAGAGTTATTAAAGTCTTCTTTCTACCTTACACGGCCAGATCTTGGTCGTGTTCCGCACACCCCCAACTCTCCAAAACATCTCTTTCTCTCCCAATCTCTTAAAAACTCCTCTCTAATCTCTCAAGATCTCTTAGATCCGGATTCTCCTCCTCTCTAAGACTTGGACTTTTTGTTCTCCTAACCTAAGATCTTTGCTCTTTGAAGTTTTGTTCTTTGAGTTCCATTTTTCCAACCCTAGATAATTCTTCCCCTATCTAAACTCATCAAGATGTCCAACATTTTGAAGAAACTTCACAAAGGAGGTGGTGGATCCAGTGGAGACAAAGAGAAGGAGCCATCAAGGGACAAAGGAAAACAACCAGTGAAGGGCAAAGGCAAAAGGACTTCACGCAACGAAGGTAATGACAATGAATTCAATATTGTGTTTAGAAATGATGATCAAGTAACTAGATTTGCAATTCTTGTCAATAAAAAGATAGTGTGTACTAGATATATGGACCCAACTGTTCTTGATATGCTTGGAATTAGGGAAGATGTAGATTTGATGATTGGGTTTTTGGATTGGAGTGATATTATGTACACACATTTTCCTACATATCCTCGTCTTGTTTTGGAATTTTTAAGTTCATTGGATGTCCATTTTACTAGTGAAGATGATTATTTTGGAAAAATCTCATTTAGACTAATGAATCAAGAATTTCTATGGGCATTTAGTAACTTTAATTCTTGTTTTGGATTAACCACCGGTAGCCCTCGTAGGTTTGATCCAAGGTTTAATTGGAATCATTTTTGGAATGCAATAACTGGGTTAGATCAACCTTATGAGCCTTCAAGAGCTAAGGCCTCCCATATGCAAAACCCCATCTTTAGGTATCTACATAGTGTCATGAGTAAAACTATTTTTGGTAGGGGAGAGAGTGATGGGGTGGTTAAAAAGATAGAGCTTTATGCTTTATGGGCTATGCTTTATAAGGTTGAATTTGATTCTGGTTTTCATTTTGTTCAAACCTTATTAAGATCTGCTAGAGCATCATCGGGATCAATTGTTTTTGGTGGTTTGATTACCCGAATAGCTTATAATTTAAATCTTGATGTTGATGGGTTGGAAATAATTCATGGTAATGACATGATTGACATTGATGCATGTCTTGCTATGAAAATGATCGTTCGGGATGAGAATGGTTTCGCGTTTCCTAGGAGGAGTGGTTCTCCTTTACCCCTTCCTTTTCCTGAACGAACTACTATTCGTAACCCGGCTAATTGGGTAATTTCTGAGTTAGATTTTGAGGATAACCCTTCTATACCTGGAGACACTGAGCCACATCATGAGCCCTCGTCATATGGACACCCGCAGCCTTCTAGTTTTATGGAGCCTGCTAGGCATTCTTTTGCATATGGCACGGGATCTTCTAGGTTTGATTTTTCAGATTTTCGTACGTCTCTAGAATCACTTCATGAGAAGCAAGATGCCCAACGAAAAATGTTGGAGAGGCGCTTCTCTTTATCTGATGATCAGTTTAGGGAGGTACAAAATCATTTTCAGTTTACGAGGAATTTTCAAGGTCAAGTGGCTGAGTTTGTGCAGGATTATGATACTGATCAGGCTAGGATGAGAGATTTTATGCAGAGCATGATGCTTACTAGCCAACAAGTAGATGCTTTATATGAGTATCATAGATCC